>NW_024082166.1:38445-275721 GCF_003009895.1 Hyaena hyaena
TGTGCCTTTGCTGATGGGGAATTCCCCATAATTTTCCCGAAAGTTCCCCTGCCTTGGACCTACAATCCCCGAGGGGTACTCACCCTTTCGGTTTCGTTCGCCCTCTGCCCCGCGTTTGGGCGCCAGATGTTGCGGACGAAACGACACAGAGGACAAGACACACACAAAAGACAGACACAGACAGAGCTCCGGCTGGAGGAACAATTCTACGCAAGCCCCTCTTGCGGTTTATTTTATACCCCGGTAACTGGATACAAACTGAAATCTACAAGATGCATTCCTTTACCAATTAAGGGCAAGTAGCCAAACACATTTCAAGGACAGGGGGGAGCAAAGGGAGGAAGCGACCACACCATGTTTACTAAGAGGCCTGCTCACAATTCCAGCCTCCTCCATATTTCTAAGAAGGGCATGTTCCCTCGTGTGCGAGCGGACCATTAAACTTGGATATTGTGTGCAGGCCTCCTGGCAGAGCAACCTGTTTGCAGGCATGCTTTCCCCAGGCAGGGAGCCCCGTGTGCAGGCACATCCCCGGGTCTCTAACCGCGCTTTCTTGTTGTCACTGTCGGGCTCCCACAAGCATGGTATAAGTTTTTATTCATAATGGTAAAAAGGCAAAACGTCAGTTCTACCTCAGTGCCTCCCTGTAGACAGATTTCCACCATTCATCACGGTTTCATTCTCCTGAGTACTTAGCAATTTTCTGGTTCCATACAATTGTTTTACATGTTTATCTCATTTGACAAGTTTTGTGTGCATAGCTGTGAAAAAGAAGTTGATCATAAGTTGATCATGTTTATATGTTTATCTCATTTGACAAATTTTGTGTGCATAGCTGTGAAAAAGAAGTTGATCATAAGTTGATAATAAGTTTCCTTCTTATTTCGGCCTTCAAACTAATAAATTCTCTTATCTGACTAGCTGCCCAGTGAACACATTTCATGTCGTTTTTTCCATGTCTGTGCTTTGGGGTCAGAAGGATCATGATTTGCATACACTTAAGCACAAACAAAGCTTTCATATTTCTGCTGAACAGTTTCAATTCCTGTGCAAAATACTCTCCCGAAAGGTGGACATTTTGACACTTCCTTGGTTATATTGAACTTTAGCGTCTAGTTGACAACATCCCTGGTCTGACAAGGTAAATGTATGGATTTGTCACCTGAGCTCCTGTAAACAAGAGGCTTCCCTGCATAGTTGTGGTCACTGATACACAATTCTGCAAGTTCATGCCATGTTCCTCGGTGCCCGGCCGACTTCTATACATATTCATGGTAATCCTGAACAGCTTCTATATTTCTCCTAGGGCTTTTTGAATGTCACTCTTACATTTTCTTAGTTTTAGTTGAATTTTCTTATAAAATTGGGTTACATGGCTATAGTATAGCATCGTTATGTCTTTCCATACTTCAGATTTCACATGTCTCAGTGACTTTCAGGAAATTTCGAGGAAGATTCAACACCTGAAGGTCAAAACAATATCACGCCATACTGACCACCGCCCCAGGCTGCAACCATCTGACCTGTTTACACGGTTTCTAAATATCATCCCCAAGCTTAGGAGCCTAGTCATGAATGAATTCTTCCAATTCTACTATTTGATCACTACTTCAAGATTTTTCTTTCCTTCCTTTTTCTCATTTTAGCTCACATTTCTTCCCAAGTGACACTGGAAAGCTCTGAGACCTTTGTTGAGGCGACTCATTTGTTTTTCAGAGCCAGGGGCCAGATATTGAAAATTTAACCATTATGAAGATGCATTTTTGTAGGCACACAGCATTGGAAGTGCTCGAACCTCTACTTCTGTGCTCCGTTGTCTCACTGCCTGACATGAAATGCTTAAACTTCATCAAACCACAGGATAATCCTGTCAAAAGAAACTTAGAGGTCATTTGCTGACTATCCCCATTTTATAGCTGAGAAAATTGAGGTAAAGTGACTTGATCAAATTTGCACAGTGGTCAATGGCAGAAGTAATGCTAGAATCCTGGACTCTCAGTGCACAAAACTGACATCCCTTCCCCTGTGGCGTGTGTTTTCTCTGGAGAATTTGAAATTTTATAATTTTGTGATCTTTTTTAATGTCATAATTCCTTTATCTTAATTTTAATTTTTAATGTTTATTTATCTTTGAAAGAGGGAGAAACAGAGCATGATCAGGGGAAGAACAGAGAGAGAGGGAGACACAGAATCTGAAGCAGGTTCCAGGCTCCAAGCTAGCTGTCAGCACAGAGCCCGATGCAGGGCTCAAACTCACGAACCATCAGATTATGACGTAAGCCGAAGTCGGACGCTCAACCGACTGAGCCACCCAGGCGCCCCTCCAAGTCATAATTCCTAATGCCAGTCCTTTCATCCTGAATCATCACAAAATGGCTTGCCTGGCTTAAGCTCCTAATAAATTTAGGTGGGTGATACTTTGGACAAGTAAAATACAGCTTTGTTCCCACATTCAAACCTATAGTTCAACCATAGCAAGATATTATGATGGATTATTTTCTCTTTTTCCCAGAGTTATTGAGCTGAAATGCCGATTTGTTTAATCTTTCCCATGGCCTTGAGAATCTCCGATGATGCAAAAGATAGAACCTTCTTTTTTTTTTTTTTTAATTTTTAATGTTTATTTATCCTTGAGAGAGTGAGAGAGACAGAGAATGAGCAGGGAAGGAGCAGAGCAAGAGAGGGACACAGAATTGAAACAGGCTCCGGGCTCTGAGCTGTCAGCACAGATCCCGCCGCAGGGCTCGAACCCACGAACCGTGAGATCATGACCTGAGCCGAAGTCGGATGCTTAACCCACTGAGCCACACAGGCACCCCAAAGATAGAACCTTCTTAATGCACGACACTGCCTGTCAAGGAGTGGTCATTAAACTTTTCTTTCTGTAGCCTGTGTCCTGAAAGTAGAGAGGTTTTTTTCTTAGACATAAACTTATAATGATGAATATCCTTTCTCAAAGAATACGTGTGCCTCTTTTTCCTCCTCCTCCAGCCCTTTAATATTTCAGTAGCTGTCCTTTCTTCTGTCTTATTAAGAAAACTGTGCTAGTTATTCTCTTCCCCGTCCCCATGTTTCAAAGCGTTTTTCCTTGATGTCAAGGAAAGGGGCTGAGCTAGTCACTGATCACCTAGGAGGTGATTCTTCAGATTTTCAACTACCTATTCACTTTGTTTCTTCAGTGATTGCATAAGAGTTACCCAGGAAATGTGTGGGGCAAAGGGGGATTCCCATGCTTTATCTCCATGCCCAGAGATTCTCAACAAGGTCTCCATGTGATTTTGGTGGAAGTGGTTCCTAGATCTGCAGCCAGCGCACGAAGGAGCAGAGAATGAAGAATTCACGGAATGACTTAGACACCAAGGTTAGTCTCCCTGTCTCTCTTTCTGTCTCTCTCTCTCTCTCACACACACACACAAACACACTCATCCAAATATGTAATGTTACATTGTCCATTTTATAAAATAAGATAATGAGGCTTGGAGAGACTAAAGAGACTGTCCACTATTCCATATTTAGTTAAGTGGTCGATCTGGTACTCAAATCCAATAATGTCTTTTCCCAGTCCCTGGTTTTATTGCTCTACTCCAGCTTGAGTAAAGGACTGGGTAAGGAATACACTTAGAACTAAGGAATTTTGGTAAAAAAATCTCTTCACTGACTGAGACTCAGCTTTATTTATGGTTAAGTGGGGACCACCACAGAAGTGGCATTTGCCATAGACCATGATTTTCTATGACAAATTTCCTTGATATGTAAAAATTTCCCAGAACATAGATTTGTAGAAGACTCATGCATAACCTTTATCAATAGTGATTGAGGTGATTTAGATGCGTGTCATATGGGGAAGGAAGGTATCTTTAGCATTCAAATACAAGACAATGTTTGTAGGGTAGCAGAGGCAAAGTTAGTTCTTTGTGAGCAGGGGTCAATAGCCTGTTTGCTTAAGGGGAAGTATAAGGAAAAACAGGATTTTCAGGAAAAACAATGTTTGCTCCCATAATCACAAAAGAAGAAATTCCTACAATAACTTCCTTTACAAGATGCACTCAGCATATCAGGGCCACTCTTGATACCAATCAATAAGGTGCCTTGGGGGCTAGTGCTCAAGCAGAAACAATTGAATGGAGATGGATATCGGTCACATCTGACAGCAGGAGGCCTTGCAAACCTGCCTTAACCTCACAAGGAGTTTTCTCAACTAGTGAGTTCAGAATGGCTCCCAACAAGAAATTTGAGGAGAAACTAAAGAATGCCTACGACACCTTATGGGGGAGCCTGGGCTGAGCAGTGGGGACTGGAAGAGTAACTCACCCCACAGTAAACTTGTGTACCTGGCCGAGAAGAACTACAGGTGGACCCAGGATTTATCTATATTGCTGGGCATAATCAGCTCTAGGGGGAGGAGGATATAACCATGAGGCTCTGCTGCACATCCCAGAACCTGACCTTGGAGCTGCCCTCACAGTGGATACTCTCTGAGTAAATGTTGGATTAACAGGAATGAAATGCTGGAAATGTTAGAAAATTTTATCTTAATGGTTCTTCTTTTCGGGATGAGAGGGTGCTAAGGAAAAAAGACCATTGCATGTAAATAAATAGTAATAATTCTATTTTTCTGTACTTTCAGTTTACAAAGGGTTTTATACCATCATATCAGGAATATTTATTGAGTAATTAATTTTGCTGACACCATTCTAGGCACTGGAGGCACAGAGGTCTGTCACCTTCTCTTTGACGACTTTAAATTGGTAGGAAGTAAGTACCCAAAAACAGATGGTTTTGTCAGAACGTGGCAACCGTCCCAACCTTTGGATATTATAGCAGCATAGAGAAGGGCCATGTAGTTCAGGACATCTCTTGCTAATGAAAAGGTGAAACAGAATTTTCACAGACGATCCCATTCTCTCTTTTTTTTTTTTAACTTTTTTAAACGTTTATTTATTTTTTCAGAGACAGAGAGAGACAGAGTGTGAGTGGAGGAGGGGCAGAGAGAGAAGGAAACACAGAATATGAAGCAGGCTCCAGGCTCTGAGCTGACAGCACAGAGCCCGATGTGGGGCTTAATCTCATAGGCGGTGAGATCATGACCTGAGCTGAAGTCAGATGCTCAACCGACTGAGCCACCCAGGCGCCCCTAAAGACAATCCCATTCTCATCAGAGCTCACCACAGGAGAATGTCCCAGAAATGGATGGTATAAGGCAGGGTTTTTCCTAAAGAAATATCTTTGCTGCATCTTTGGAGAGTACTGAGAATCACTCAGAGGATTTTTGGAATAAGAATGAAGGTAGCTAAAAGACATCCACATTGGAAAGAAAGAAGTAAAATTATCTCTGTTCACAGAAGACATGATCTTATGTGCAGAAAACTAAATATTTGACACACAAAAAAATCTGTTAGAAAGAGCCTAAGTGTCCATCAATGGACGAATGGATCAAGAAGATGTGGTTTATCTATACCATGGAATACTACATGGCAATGAGAAACAATGAGATCTGGCCATGTGTAGCAACATGGATGGACCTTGAGGGTGTTATGTTGAGCGAAATAAGTCAGGCAGAGAAGGACAGATATCACATGTTTGCACGTATAGGAGGATTAGGAGGAACTTAACTGAGGAACAAGGGGGAGAAGAAGGGGGGAAATGGTGGGAAAAAGGGAGAGAGGCAAACCAAGAGAGACTCTTGAATCCTGACAAAAACTGAGGACTGATGGATATGGGGGGGAGGGGGGATGGGCATGGAGGAGGACCCTTGTGGGGATGAGCACTGGGTATTATGTGGAAACTAATTTGTCAATAAACTATTTGTAAAAAAAAAAGTCTGTTAGAACATATGACATTTTTTATGATCTTATATGTTATATGACATAGAACATCTGTTAAAATAAATGAATTCAGCAGAGTAGCAAGATACAAAATCAATGTACAAAAATCATTTGTGTTTTTATGCCCTAACAATGAACAATTGAAAAACGAAATTAGGATAGCAATTCCATTTGGTTCAGAAATAATAAAATACTTAGGAATTAACCAAGGAGGTAAAAGACTTGTACAGTGAAAACCACAAAACACTGCTGGAAGAAATTAAAGATCTAAAATAATGAAAAGACAGCCTGCGTGCATGGATTGGAAGATTTAATATTGCTAAGTCTTAATATGGCCATACTACTCAAAATGATCTACAGATCCAATGCAATCCTGTCAAAATCCCAACAACATATTTTGCAATTATAGAAAAGCCCATCCTTAAATTCATATGGAATCTCAAGAGACCCCAATTAGTCAAAACAGTCTTGAAAAAGAAGTAAGCTGGAAGACATCATACGTTTTCTGCTTTCAAAACTTACCACAAAGCTACAGTAGTCAAATACAGCATGGTACTGGCATAGAGACATATATAGAGTAGTGGAGTAGTATGGAGAACCCAAAAATAAACTCTCACATATATCATCAAATGATTTTCACTAACAGTGCCAAGACCATTCAGTGGGTGAAAGGATAGTTTTTTCAACAAATGGTCCTAGAAAAAAATGGATGTTCACCTGCGTAGAATGAAATTGGACCCTTATTTAACACCATATACAAAAGGAAGCTCAAAATGGATCAGAGACCTAAACGTAAGGTGTGAAACTCTAAAACTCTCAGACTAAAACATGGCAGGAGGGAAACTTCATGATTTTGGATTTGGCAGTGATTTCTTGGCTATGACACCAAAGGCACAGGCAACAAAAGAAAAAAATAGATGAATTAGACCACATCAAAATGAAAAACTTTGTGAGTCTAAGGACTCTATTATATCAAAGAGTAAAAAAAAGGAGGAAATGTTTGTAAATCATCTATCTAATAAGGGATTAATATCCAAAAAATATAGAGAATTCCTAAAACTTGATCACAAAAACAACTCATTTTAAAAACGGACACAGGAGTTGAATAGACATTTCTCCAAAGAAGACATGCAAATGGTCAATAAGCACATGAAAAGATGCTCAATATGACTAACCATTAGGGAAATACAAATCCAAACCACGAGACACCACTTCACACCCATTAGACTGGCTATTATAAAAAATTTTAAACCACTAAAACAGAAAACCACCAGAAAATGACAAGTATTAATGAAGATGTGGAAACATTAGAACCTTTAGGTGCTGTTGGTGGGAATCTAAAACTGTGTAGTCGCTATGAAAAATACTACGGAAGTTCCTCAAAAATTACCAATAGCATTACCATATAATCCACTTCCGGGTATATACCCAAAAGAATTAAAAGCAGTGACACAAACAGATATTTGTACATCCATGTTAATAGCAGCAATATTCACAGTAGCCAAATGGTGAAAGCAACCCCAGTGTCCATTGATGGATGAGTGACTAAACAAAATGTGGTCTCTACAAACAATGGAACGTTGTTCAGCTTTAAAAAGGAAGGAAAGGATGATACAGACTGCAGTGTGGGCGCATATTGAAGGCATTATGTGAAATAAGCTAGTCACGAAAAAACAAATAATGTATGGTCCCTTTTGTATGATATACTTAGAGTAGTAAAATTCGTAGAGACAGAGAATAGGATGGTGGTTGTAGGAGGCTGGCGGTTAGGGAAAGGGAAAATGAAGACTTGTTTGATGGGAAGAGAGCTTCAGTTTTGCAAGATGAAAAAAGTTCTGGAGATGGATAGGGGTGATGATTACATTCAATGAATGAATGCCGTTTTATTCTTAAAATTGTTAAAATAGTCCATTTTATGTTATGTATAATTAAGTGAGTAATTTAAAAGAAGGGGAAAGCCAGGTACACCTTTCAAAACAAAACAAAAGAAAAACAGGTATTATCCCAGCTCTTGAGGAGTCCTTTGTCTTGGAGCCATCATTTGCCAAAGGGCATGAAAAGTACTATTACAGTGACATGAATAAGCAGAGCTTGAAAGGAGAAGTGCCCAATGACCTTATGGATCTGATCTCCATACCTGCTTCTTCTAATAGCTGAATGACATGTCCCAAGCTAGTGACTCTGCGTCTCAGGCAGATTTCAGCCTCTCTAGATTCCCCCAGCACTTGAGCTCCTGGCTGGTTCGGTGCAGACAAGGTTGCCAGGATCTTTCGAAGATGCTGATAATAGAAGCTAATCAGTGGGAGGAAAAAAGGCACATTTAGTGAGTCATGTACTTTGAGCATTCCCACAGTGATGAGTGATAATGGATCTCCTTTCTGAGAAACTACTTTCTATATTTCACTGTCATATTCCCAATATCAAATAAATGCAATCTTCACCATTTTCCTAAAATAGGTCTCAGTTTTCAGTTTAAAAAAAAAAAAAAAAAAGCCTGGAGGCCCCTGAGTGGCTCAGCTGGTTGAGCTTCCTACTCTTCATTTCAGTTCAAGTCATGATCTCATGTTACATAAGATCGAGTCCCACGTAGGGCTGTGTGCTGACAGCCATGGAGCCTGCTTGGGATTCTCTCTCTCTCCCTCTCTCTCTGCCCCTCCCCTGCTTGTGCACACATTCTCTCTATCTTTCTCTCTCAAAATAAATAAACCTAAAAAAAAAAAAAGCCTGAGTTTGCATGCAACAACATGGATGGAGCTAGTATAATGCTAAGCAAAATAAGTTAAAGACGAGTACCATGTGATCTCACTAATGTGTGGAATTTAAGAAATGAAATAAAAGAGCAAAGGGGAAAAAAAAGACAAACCAAGAAACAGACTCTTAGCTATAGAGAACAAACTGATAGTTACCAGAAGGGAGAGGGGTGGGGGTGAGGGATGGGGGAGATAGGGAATAAGGATTAAAGGGTATACTTACTGATGGGGGGGGGGGGCTAAGGCAAGCTGACAGGCTGCAAACACACACCCCCCCCCGCCCCCAAGTGGGAGTTGTATGATACTCCTGACCTGGGTAGGCCCTCCTAGCTGCCCAAAAACAAAAAAAAAAGTGGGGGGGGGGAATAAATGGTTAACTGATAGAGCTCATAGTCTGCAGGACCTACGTCTCCATCACCCTCCATAGTGATGTGGGAAACAAGGCAGAAGGAAATGGTAGATGGAACTAAATTTCCTTATAACCTGACAGATACTTCAGGCAGGCAGAGTAGAATGTTTCTTCAGGAACTCCCTACTGTCTTAATGCTAACGCTTTGCAAGAGGGAAAACGCCCCTAGCTTGACAATAGCTAGGCCCAGTATCCTGTGAGTCTTTAGCATATGAAAATCTCACTGGAAACTTCCCCTGGATTTTACATCCCTCAACTCCGTAGTATATAACCAGTCCCTCCTCATGGTCCCCAGGCGGCTCTTCCTGCCCTCGGGTCCTGTCCCTGTGCTCTAATAAAATCACCTTTTTTGCACCAAAGATGTCTTCAAGAATTATTTCCTGGCCATTGGCTCCGGACCCCGCGAATCCCACTGCCATCCCCAAAACCCTCATCACTTACCATGATGAAAGATAAAAATAAAATAAAATGAAGAGTAAAAGTTAAACAAGTTTTTAAAAGGCCTGAGATACAAGGGAATAAAGTACTGCAGGGTAGAAGTGGGGTCAAAAATCCAAGGTTACTGATTTCTACTACAGACACTCAGTCGCCTTGCCTTGTCTAAGGAACGTGATAAACTAATCACCCTTCTTTCTGTTCTTCTATGTACTTTGATTCTGCAAATACAGTGTTTCTGCTGGTCTAGGTGTCTTAGGACTCAATTCAGGCATTTACTGAGATCCAGTGGGTAAAGTACTATTCTGGTTACATTGGGAGACACAGAGGTGACCTTATACAATGCAGGACCTAAGGACCTTAAGAGTGTTGTCAACTGTCTATGAGAACAGCAATATCAGGCAGAGACAGGCTTATCCTGCTGGAGAAAAAACAAGATTATGTGGAGAAAGTTCTCTCTTCTCTCACGAAAGTCAAGAATCTAACACTCTCTGGGTCTGACACTGCTGTTTCCCATATGAATCAGAGTTCATGTTTCTGAACTTGGAAATATTGCAGGGAAAATAAAATACTCTATAATAGCTTCTCTCTCTCTTCCTGAGCATGTATGTGAACTTATTTTCATATAAAATAGCCTTCAAACTAAACAGAAATCCTTATGTTCTCAAGGACAGGGTTTTTGCCTAGCTAGTCTGCCAGTCTTAACTTGAAGATTTTAGTTCATTGAAATTTAATGTAATTACTATTAAAGGTGGGTTTATATCCACCACATCACTACTTGGTTTCTATCTATACTATCTATTTCTCCTCCTTCTTTGCTTTCTTGTGGATTGGACAAATATTTTATGTTATCACATTGTTCTCCTACTAACCTGCCAACATTTAACATTCTTTGAGAGCTTACCTTGGAAATATCAACATGTACCCTTGAGTTATTATATTTTTATACAAATTATTACTTTCACAGTACTGTTAGAATCTTAGAAAACTCCCTATGCCCACTTCTACCTTTTGCATTGTTGTTGACAAGCTATTGTTGTAAATTCCTGAAGTCATTACACTTTTTATATCCATGTATCTACCTTTTCCAATAGTCTGCATTCCATTCTGCATTGCTATGTTTCCAACTAGGATTTTATCTTTCATTCTTTCATAATGATTACTTCTAATATATTTGTAACATCCTTTGTTGGTGTTCAACTTCCTTGATTTTTGCTTGTCTAAAAATATTTATTTCACCATTTTTTTTACTTTTCAACTTCTTTTTCAGCTTTATTGAGGTATAATTGACATGTAATTAACTACATATATTTAATGTACACATTTGATGTTTTAACATATGCATAGATGTATGTGAAACATCACCATAATCTAAATAATGAACATACCTATCTTCCTCCAAGCTTCGTCTTGCTCTTTTGTAACCTCACCCTCTCTCCTGTCTCTACCATTTACACCTCCTTCCCCTGATCTGATTTCTTGATTATATGGTATATACCCTTTTCCTGTCTGGCTTCTTTTGCTTAGCGTAATATCGTTGAAATTTAACCATGTTATTATGTTGTGATGGTTAATTTTATGTGTCAACTTGACTGGGCTAAGTAAGGGATGTCCAAATAGCTGGTAAAACGTTATTTGTGTGTGTCTGTGAGGGTGTTTATTAGCACTTGAATCAGTAGATTGAGTAAAGACATCCACCCTCAGCAATGTGAGGGCTTCATCCAATCTTGTGATGGTCCAAATGGATCAAAAAGGGCAAAAACAAGGGAGAAATCACTCAGTTTTCTTGGTCTAGGATGTCTGTCTTTTCCTGTCCGTGGGCATTGGAGCTCCTGGTTCTTGGGCATTTGGATTTGGACTGAATTATATGACTGGCTTTCCTGGCTTGGCTCTCCATCTTCCAGAGGGCAGATAATTATATGAGCCAATCCCATTTTGTATATATGTGTGGGTCATATACACACATATATTTATATTTTCTATTGGTTCTGTTTTTCTGAAGAATCCTCATTAATACTTGTATATGTCAGAAGTTGTTTGTTTTTATTGCTGACTAATGTTTAATTGTATGGACACACCACAATTTTTAAACCATTTACTTGTTGACGGACATTTCTTTTTTTTTTTTTTTCCTGTTTGTAGCTATCACCAAAAAATTTGCTGTCTATAACTGTTTGTGTGAACATATGCTTTCAAATATTTGCATTCCATGAGTGGAATAGTTCATATAATAGAATAGTATATTCTTATTCATATTATTCATATGATATGGAATAGCTCCTATACTAGTTGAAATTTTAAAGAAATTGCCAAACTGTTTTCCAAAGTGTCCGTACATTTTACATCCCCACTAGCAGTGTATCAGAGTTCTAGTTGCCTCACATCCTCATCAAGGCTTGATGTGGTCAGGTTTTTAAGATTTCAGCCATTCTAGTGGGGATGTACTGGCATGTCACTATGGTTTTAATACCCATTTTCTTAATGACTAGTGATATTTAGCATCTTTCCACATGCTTATTTCCTGTGAGTATACTTTCTTTGGTGAAGCGTTTGTTCAAATCTTTTGCCCTTTTTGTTTGTGTTATTTATCTTCTTATTTAGTTGCAAGAGCTCTTTATATGCTCTCTATATAAAAAATTGTCAAATACGTATTTGGCAAATATTTTTTCCTAGTCCGTGACTTGTCTTTTATTTTTATAAAAATATCCTCATAAGGGCTCAGTTAAACACCTGACTCTTGTTGTTGGCTTAGGTCATGATATCATGGTTCATGAGTTTGAGCCCCGTGTCTCAAAATAAATAAGTAAACATTTAAATATATATATATTGTCTTAAGAGAAAAAAAATTTAATTTTGTGAAGTCTAATTTATTGATTTTTTCCTTTATAGTTTGTGTTTTTATGTCATATTTAAGATATCTTTACCAAACCCAAAGTCATTAAATTTTCTCCTCTATATTTTTCTAGAAATATTGCAGTTGTAGCATAATTAAGTCTATGGAAACTCTTGAGTTAATTTTTGTAATGTGAGGCGTTTTGTGGGGAGGAGGTTGGTTTATTTAAATGTTCATTTATTTATTTTGAGAGAGACAGAGAGAGAGAAAGAGTGTGAGTAGGGGAGGGCAGAGAGAGAGGGAGAGAGAGAATCCTAAGCCAGCTCTGTCAGCACAGAGCCCTACATGGGGCTCGATCTCACCAACCCTGAGATGATCACCTGAGTCGAAATCAACAGTTGGATGCTTAACTGACTGAGCCACCCAGATGCTCCCTGATGGGTTTGGTTTTGTTTGTTTTTGTTTCATTTTGTTTTCCATATGGCTGCCTAATTATTTCAGTACCGTTTGTTGAATAAATTATCCTTTCCCCCAACTAATTACCTTGGCACCTTTGTTGAATATCACCAGATGGTGGTCCATTTCTGAATTCTTTATTATATTCTATTGATCTATTTGTTTGTTTTTAGAACAATACCACACTGTTTTGATAACTGAAGTTTAAGTCTTGAAATCAGATAGTGTTAGTCTTCCAACTTTGTTCTTTTTCAAAGTTGATTCAGCCATTCGAGGTCTTTTGCATTTCCATATAAGCTTTAGAATCAGTTTATCAATTTCTCCAAAAGCTTGCCATGTTTTTAAAAAATTACTAGAAACCCACTTTATTATTATTTTTTTAAATGTTTTATTTATTTCTAGGAGAGAGAGAGACAGCGTGAACAGGGGAGGGTCAGAGAGAGAGGGAGTCACAGACTGAAACAGGCTCCAGGCTCTGAGCTGCCAGTCAGCACAGAGCCTGACGCGGGGCTCGAACCCACGAACCGCGAGATCATGACCTAAGCAAAAGTCGGACGCTGAACCGACTAAGCCACCCAGGCGCCCCTAGAAACCCACTTTAAATATAAAAGCATATACAGATTAAAAGTGGAAGATGTATCAGGGAGATGCAAATCAGAACCACAGTGAGATATCACCTTATACCTGTCAGAATGGCTAAAATAAAAAGGACAAATAACAAGTGTTGACAAGGATGTGGAGAAAAAGGAGCCCTCGGGTGAATGTAAATTGGTACAACCACCGTGGGAAACAGTATGGAGGTTCCCAAAAAAATTAAAAATAGAAATTCCATATGATCCAATAATTAATTCCACTACTGGGTATTTACCTAAATAAAATGAAGACATTAATTCAAAAAGATATATGCACTCCTATATTTGTTGCAGCATTAGTCACAATAGCCAAGATATAGAAGCAACCTAAGTATCTGTAGATAGACAAATGGATAAAGAATATGTGATATGATGTGATGTGATGTGATGGGGGGGGGTGTGCTGGTGGTGGAATATTACACAGTCATAAAAAAGGATGAGATCTTTCCATTTGTGACAACATGAATGGACCTAGGAGATATTATGGTAAGTGAAATAAATCAGACAGAGAAAGATAAATACCATATGATTTCACTCTTATGTAGAATCTAAGAAAGGAAACAAATGGAGGCGCCTGGGTGGCTCAGTTGGTTAAGCATCCACCTTCGGCTCAGGTCATGATCTCATAGTTCATGGGTTCAAGCCCTGTGTCAGGCTCTGTGCTAACAGCTTGGAGCCTGGAGCCTGCTTCAGACTCTGTGTCTCCCTCTCTCTCTGCCCATTGCCTGCTCACACTCTCTCTCTTTCTCAAAAATAAATAAACATTTAAAAAATTTAGAAAGGAAACAAATGAATAAACAAAAAGCAGAATCAGACCTATAAATCGTGAGAATAAATGGTACAGCACAGGAAATATAGTCCATGCTATGGTAATAGTGTTGCATGGTGATAGATAGTAGTTACACTTGTGAGCATTAGCATAAGGTATAGACATGTTGAATTATTATGTCATACACCTGAAAGGAATGTATCATTGTTTCTCAGCTATATCCCCTCCAAAATGAAAAAAAAAAAAAAAAAGTATAAGGATGGAAGATGATGATAGGGGCACCTGGGTGGCTCAGTCAGTTGAGTGTCCAACTTCAGCTCAGGTCATGATCTCATGATTCATGGGTTCAAGCCCTACGTAGGGCTCTGTGCTGACAGCTAGCTCAGAGCCTGGAGCCTGTTTCAGATTCTGTGTTTTCCTCTCTCTCTGACCCTCCCTTGCTCACACTGTCTCTCTCTCTCTCAGAAATAAATAAAAACATTAAAAAAATTTTTTTTAAAAAGGATGGAAAAAGATAAACTATGCTAACATTAATAAAAATAAAGTTAGAGTGGCTATATTAAAATCTGACAAAGTAGATTTTAGACCAAAAAAAATATTACCAGGATTAAAGAGTCATTTAAAATCGACAATTTATTAAAAGCATCCATTTATTAAAAGCCCATAAAGTTTATTCTAAATGTTTAGGTGCTAATGATAGAGCTGCAAAATACACAAAATAAAACTGCTAGAACTGTGAGGAAAGATAGACAGATCTACATCAGAGATTTCAACAGCCCTCCCTCCATAACTGGTAGAGCAAGCAGACAGAATATCAGTAGGGATATAGAAAACTTGAAAAAAACTATCACCCAACATTTCTAATTGACATTTATAGAATATTCCACCCAGAAGAGCAGAGAACATATTATTTTACTTTATAAAGTTTATTTATTCATCTAATATTTAGGGAGAGAGAGAGAGTGCACAAGCAGGGGAGGGGCAGAGAGAAAGAGAGAATCCCAAGCAGGCTCCACACTGTCAGTACAGTGCCCAATGCTGGGCTTGAACTCAACCAACTGTGAGATCATGACTTGAGCCGAAACCAAGAGTCAGACACTTAACCGACTGAGCCACCCAGGTACCCAGAGAACATATTCTTTTAAAGTACACATAGAGGGGCGCCTGGGTGGCTTAGTCGGTTAAGCGTCCGACTTTCGCTTAGGTCATGATCTCGCGGTTCGTGGGTTCGAGCCCCGGGTCGGGCTCTGTGCTGACTGCCAGCTCGGAGCCTGGAGCCTGTTTCAGAGTCTGTCACTCCCTCTCTCTCTGACCCTCCCCTGCTCACGCTGTCTTTCTCTCTCTCCTAGAAATAAATAAAACATTAAAAAATTAAAAAAAATAATAAAGTACACATAGAACATTTACCAAGTTAGACCATATTTGGGACCATAAAACAGGTCTCATTAAAAGGATTCAAGTCATATAAAATATATTTTATCAAAATAAATAAAAATATGTTTTATCACTACAGTGGAATTAAATTAGAAATCAATAATAAAAGACATGACACATGGCAAATTCTCAAATATTTAGAAACTAAACAGCACTTCTAAGTATTCCATGGATCAAAGAAAAATTAGAAGGAAAAGTAGAACATTTTTGAACTGAATGAAAATGGAAACATAAAATCTAAAAATTTGTGAAATGCAGTATTATTTTCAGTGGAGATATAATTCTGGGTTGACAGTTCCTTTCCTCAGCACTTGAAAAAATGTGCCACCTCCTCTGGCCTCAATGGTTTGATGAGAAGTCTTTTGCCATTCAAATTGTTTTTCATCTCTAAGTAAGGTGTCATTTCTTTCACTGGTTTCAAGTGTTTTTTTGTTTGTTTGTTTTTGTTTCCGTTTAGTGTTCAGAAGTTTGTTGATGATAAGTTTGGTGTATTTCTTTTCTTTTTTTTTTTAAATGTTTTATTTATTTCTGAGAGAGAGAGACAGCGTGAGCGGGGAAGGGTCAGAGAAAGAGGGAGATACAGAATCCGAAACAGGCTCCAGGCTCTGAACTAGCTCAGCACAGAGCCCGATGCAGGGCTCCAACCCACGAACTATGGGATCATGACCTGAGCTGAAGTCAGAGGCTCAACCAACTGAGCCACCCAGGAGCCCTAAGTTTGGTGCATTTCTTTGGGTTTATTCTGTTTAGGATTTGATCACCTTCTGGAAGGTGCAGATTTATGTCTTTCGGAAGTTTTCAGCCATTATTCCCCTGAGTACTTTTTAAGCCCCATACTCTTCTCTCCTGGGATTCTGATGATAGTCATGTTAGATTTTTTGTTGTTGTTATAGACCCACAGTTCTCTGAGGCTCTATTCATTTCTTTTTAGTTTATTTTCTATCGTTCATTCTTTTTTTTTTTTAATTTGTTTTGAGTGTGTTAGCAGTTGCTCTTTGAAGCATGTTTATGATGGCTGTAAAACCCTTGACCCTGTGTCACTTTATTGTTATCATGTACTAATTGTCTTTGGTCATTAAGTTGAACCCTTCATGGTCTTGGTATGATAGCTGACCTTTGACTGAAATCTGGGCAGTTTGGGCATTATATCATGAGGCCCTGGATCTTACTTAAACCCTTTTTCACTAGCTTCCTCTGACAGTATTGACAGGAGGGTGTTGGTAGGATAGACGTCCAGCTTCCCCACTCAGCCTTACTGATGCCCAAGAGGGGCTCCTGGTTAATTCGGCGGGGATAGGAGTTCTACTCCACACTAGGTCCCCCTGATGTCCTCCAGCCCCAGACTGGGAGGGGTAGGAATGCCTTCTTAGAGTCCATTCTCTGCATGGCCTCTATGTCTTGCTAGGCTGCCCCTTTGCTGGCCCATGGACCAGCGAGATCAGGGAACTCATCACTGTCTCGGTCCTTGCATCCTGAGGTCCCCAGTCAGCCTGCCCCTTCTATCTCCTGGTGTCTTCTTATGTTTGTTTTATATTTATGTCCAGGGTTTTAGTCGTTCTTAGTGGGAGGAATAGGAGACAATATGTCTTAGCCGTCTGCCCAGAAGAAGTCACTCTTTCAGCTTTTTAGTGTAAGAAAAAGTCCTTATTTCAGCTTCATTTTTTGAAACATTTTCATTGGTAAGTAGTTCAAGGTAGCAGGTCTTTGTTTTTTTTTTTTTTTCTTTTGGTACTTTAAAAATGTTCCTTCACTGTGTTCTAACTTCCATTATTTCTGATGACAGATCTGCTGCATCCTTATCTTTGTTCCTCTGTTATGAATATAACATTTCTCCGCCTCAGGCTTCTTTTACACTTTTTATAACAGGTTTTGAAAGATGTGATTACTGTTTGCCTTAGTGTAGTGTTTTGGGTTTGTTGTTGTTACTGTTGTTGTTGTTGTTTCTCGTGCTTGTGTTTACTGAGCTGTTTGGATCTGTGGCTTTATGGTTTTCATCAAATTTGGGGGAAATTTGCTACATTTCATCAAATATTTGTTCTGTTCCTCTTCCTATTACTTCTTTTGGGTACTCTTAAATTATTTTGTCACTTAAAGTTTTTCCACAATCCACTGATGTATTATTTGCTTTTACAAGTCTTTCTTCATCCTGTTTTATCCTGTGTAGTTTCTATTTTTAGGTCTTTGAGTTTGATCTTTCCTTTGCAGTGTCTAATCTAATGCTGACTCCACCCAATGTGTTTTTCCTCTCATGATCTGTGGTTTTCATCTTGAAAGTTCAATATCGTATCTGATGTGTTCTCTACCTAAAACGTTTAGTCTTTTCTCTGCGTTTTTGAACATACGGAATAAAGTTATAATCATGTTGCAGTGTTCATTGTCTGCTGTTTCTAACCTCTTGTGCAAGTCTGAGTCAATTTGAATTGATTTTTTTTCTCATTATGGTTTGGTCTTCCTGTTTCTCCGAATAGCTCACATGTTTGAAATTTGATGCCAGACCTTGTAAGTTTTGTCTTGTTTGGTACAGGGTATTATTATTATTATTATTATTTGTAAATACGCTTTAGCTTTGTTGTGATACAGTTAAATTACTTGGGAACAATTTGATCCTGTGGCTCTTGCATTTGAGATGGTAGGTGAGACCATAGCAGTGTTATATTAGTTTCCCAGTGATGCTGTGACAAATTACAACAGACTTAGCATCTTAAAACATCACAAATCTATTTGTTTACCATTCTATAGTCCAAAATGGGCCTCACGGGGCTAAAATAAAGATGTCTGCATGTTTTTTGTTTTGTTTTGTTTTTTTGTTTTTTGCTTGTTTTATGGAGGCTCCGTGGGAGAATGCATTTCCTTGTCTTTTCTAATTCCAGGGACTACCCACAGTCCTTAGCTTATGGTCTTCTTTTCCCCATCTTCAAAACCAGCAACAGTAGGTCAAGCCCTTTTCACACTGCATCACTCTGACCTCCCTCTTGCACTTATTAGATTGGGTCCCTCCACCGTAAAAACCCAGAGTTAACCCCCCATCCCAAGGTCAACTGAGAAACAACCTTAATTCCATTTGCAGTCTTAGTTCCCCTTTGGCATGTAATCCAACATATTTATAGAGTCTAGGAATTAGGACATAGGCATCTTTGGAGGCCATCATTCTGCCTACCACAAATATTTTGTTTGGGGCTAAGTGTTCCCCACAACTAAAGCAAGAGTCCTCTGAATACTGTATTCATTATTCCTCACATTATGAGGTTTACCAGCCTGGCAGGAACTGGGGCTATTTCCGGCCCAGTGTGAGGTCTGGGCATTGTTCTTTTTATTCCTTCTGCTGGTTCTTGCTCTAGACTCAGCAAGTTTCCTTTCTCACATGCATTGGTCAGTACGTTGCTGAATACCTAAGGGAACCTTGTGATGCTTTAGCTCTATCTGTGTGTAGCCCTCTCCTCCTTAGTACTCCACCCTGTGCTTGTCGCAGTGTTGGGTTCTGAAGACTCTTAGTTCCGTGTCCTCAACTCGGACTGTACACCATACTGGAAATTCTCAAGAAAGTCAGCTGAGGCAATTAAAGGGCCCACTTCATTTGTTTCACACATTTCAGGGATCACTGTTCTTCACTGCTTGGTTTCACTGAAAGCCGTTGTTTCATATATTTTGTCTCGATTGTTAGTTGTACACCTGGGTGGCTCAGTGAGTTAAGCTTCAACACTTTGGCTCAGGTCATGATCTTGTGGTTCGTGGGTTCGAGCCCCACATGGGGCTCTGTACTGACACCTCAGAGCCTGGAGCCTGCTTCGGATTCTGTGTCTCCCTCTCTCTCTGCCCCTCCCTTGCTTGCATTCTTTCTCTTTCTCTCTCAAAAATTAAATAAATATTAAAAAAATTCTAGTCCCGGTTTTATTTCATTTCGATCAGAAACAAGTCTCCTGGTAATTTATTTTTTATTTTTTTTTAAAATATTTTTATTTATTTCTAGGAGAGAGAGAGAGAGAGAGAGAGAGACAGCGTGAGCAGGGGAGGGTCAGAGAGAGAGAGAGACACAGACTCTGAAACAGGCTCCAGGCTCTGAGCTGGCAGTCAGCACAGAGCCCGAAACGGGGCTCGAACCCACGAACCGCGAGATCATGACCCAAGCGAAAGTCGGACGCGTAACCGACTAAGCCACCCAGGCACCCCTCTCCTGGTAATTTTTGATCAGACATCAAACATTGTGACTGTTTACCTCGTTGAGTGCTGCTTGTTTTTGTATTCCTTTAGGTATTCTTGAATTTTGCTTTTTTAAGCAGTTCTCTGGAAGCCATTTATCCCTTCAAGAATTTTTAACTTAGTTCTTTTGTGTCCCACCTCACATCACTCCAGTGCTTGACAAATGTCTTCATGTCATGTGCTTCAGTAAAGCCCACTTGCTGTCGTTTATCTTTATCACCTCAGCACCATGCAACTTGGGGAGATTTAACTCCGTCTTTTATAAGCCTTTTGTGCTAGCTCTTAAGCATCCTATGTAGTTCGGCCTCACTAAGTGTCCTTTGGGGAAAACCAACCACGCATCTGAAGCCCTTCAAGTTTTCAAGTCACCCTTTACCGTCACATGCCACTGAGAGCTTTGCTGGTTTTACTCTACCCCTTCAGATGCCCTCTGCCCAGGTGAAGCTAAGTCCTCAGCCCATGCCCAGAATTAGCAAATGGCTATAGGGAATAAGATGACAAGTGATCAAGATGACTGATCACCTTGGACAGTTCTACCTTATTTCATGAACTTGAATTCATCTAGTCCTAGTTGCTACTACAGTTCTCTATTTTAGGTAAAAGTTCTGAGCTCAGATGGGCTCTTTATCTGGTCGATTCCCTGGATTGTCAAGTTCTTCTACTCTGCCCTCAGATATCTTAACTCTAGGTCACTCTCCTAGACAACCTAATAAACCAGACCTGCTAAATGGGGGAGAAAAAGAAACACCTTCTTCAGGCTGGCAGAAATGTTTCCATTTGTGGGTAAAATAGAAGACCCCAAACGTCCACAATATCTTCAGGCTGACCCTCAGAAATATTTTTCTGAGATCCAGTTGAGTGTGCAACACCTGTCCCACTACCCAGTCCCACAAGCTAGCTTCTAATTGTGACTCAGAACTACTGTAATCTACAACAAAGATCCCTGAAAACAAGAACTAAGTTAGGGCATAGGTGATAGTTTTGAGGAATCGGTTGGCCTGGGGTAAAGACTTCCCCCAAAATCCAGGTACCCAGGTCTGCAGTAATCTTGGCGGCTCTTTCAGGTGCTCCGTATTCTTGCCTGATGTTCTTATCATAAGCTGTCACTAGCCGGTGCACTTTGGAAGCTGTTGTGAAGGAAAACTAGTTCAGAAGGATTTAAGAAATTTGTGAAAACCTACTTTTAGCTTAAAAATACCACATGGGGCGTCTGGGTGGCTCAGTCAGTTAAGCATCCAACTTCAGCTCAGGTCATGATCTCATGGTTCATGGGTTCGAGCCCCAACTTGGGCTCAGCGCTGACAGCTTGGAGCCTGGAGCCTGCTTCGGATTCTGTCTCTCCCTGTCTCTCTGCCCCTGCCCCACTCTCTCTCTCTCTCTCTCTCAAAAATAAACAAACTTTAAAAACTTTTTTTTTTTAAATACCATATAGCATATGGACTTTAGGTCTTCTGACCTCTGACAAAGAACCGTGCCCTAGGACGGTCAGTGAAAAAGAGAAAACTCACAAGACCGGAGTGTCCTTCAGAGCACCACTGAATGCCTGAAGACCTCTAACTGGTGGCAGAGCATGGGGACATTAATTTTCAGCCAGTGTAAGTGTCCTGGAGCCAGAAACTCGGTTCGAGAAAGGGAGGGGCACTCTAGACTCACTTACGTGCTGCTGGATGAACACTGGCCACACAAGCCGGGGATAGGGGAGAGATTCACGATGTTCTTGAACAATCTGTGCAATGAGTAACCGTCGGTGCCAAGGAGGAGGGGGTTCAAAGGAATCCAGTGAGACCCCCAGCCGGTGAGCCAGAGAGAAATGCTGTAGGAAGCAGACACCAGTGCCAGTTTGGGCCTTGATAGACTTCTGGCCCACGCTGTTTGGGTGACCAGTGTGCACGTTTAGGAGAGAGTGCTGTTGGAGGCTGAGCCCACATCACATCCCACTGGTACCTGATCCTGATCTGCAAGCAGTCTCCTGACCTGCAGCGGGAGAGGGGGAGGGGCTCACGTTAACTTCTGCTGCCATCCCCGCTCCCCCATCCCCATCCCCTGCCCTGCTTCCCCCCTTCACGCTCACTTCTCCCATCACCTCCCATACTCTTCTCACCTTCTCACTTCCAGCGGCATTCTTTCCCTCAGGGAAATGTAACTCATTTTAGATGCTTTGGAGTGGCAAATATAGGGGAGCCTGGCTGGGATGTTTTAGGAAAAGCCCAGGGGTCAGCTCTCTAAGAACTCTGTGAAATAAAGGGACGGGAGACAAAAATTCTCCTGTTCCTATCATGACCCTGAACAAAGCCACCTGAGGAGAGTGATTTGCTGTCAGAATGAAGCACATAATGTGCTTTCCTATATGATGAAGTCTCTAACGGTCAGACTCCTCATCCTTGGACGTGCATTAGAACATCTGGGGACTTCATTACAGATACCTGGCTCCCATACCAGAGATTTCTATTTAAATAGGGATGGAGGTAGTAGATGGGACACCTGTATTTTTCTAGAACCTGCACCGGTGATGTGATATGTACACACAGTGGTGAAAACCCATGGTCTAGGGTCTCAGCAAATCCAACACCAGATAATAGCTAAGTATGCAGTGACACAATTTCAGATTACTGAGTTTGCATTCCTCTAGTTAATGACAGCACAGCCTGGAATGAAAAGAGGAAAGGTGGCAGATGGATGGAGGACATCATTTCTGTCCTACGCCTACGACTTCTCTCTTTATTCAAATGTGTTTGTGTGGCAGTTTGCGTTCTTTAGGTTCTGGGACTCCCGAGGCCGACAGATTTGGAGAATATAATCAGTGACCAGCCAAGAACTCAAATATTATTGCTGCGTAGTACGTTTTTTATTCAACAGTTTTATGGGAAAAATGTCACATTTCTGTATGTTATATCACATAATTTTCAGACATGTCAAAATCCAATGACAAATTACATTTAGAGAAAAGCTTTCAAATCCCTTTTCGGTATGCCATCCCTTTGTGGAATACAACTCTGTACCTCGGCACTACAGGTTACACAAAGCACCACTTAAAGGAGGACTCGCACATTTAATTCCCTTCCAAGTTATAGTCTTATTCCCCCTTTACAACAGAGCTGCACTCCTTCAAACTGCTTCAGCGAAATAACCACCAGCATCCTCTAATTTACCAAAATTCAAGCAAGTCTCACATATGGGGCCCAGTGTGGAGATTAGGACTGATGGACAGCAGTGAGCTCTGGTGGCTCTAAAACCACAAGCTAGTGGTTAAGTGTTCTGTAGATGCGAACACAAGATGATCAAATACATAATACTTATGGGAGGCAGGGGACTGTCGACCAGTTAACCCGACTACAAAATCCACAGGCGTTTGCTACCTCACAGCAATCTCACTGCAAAAGCACTGTGCTACCCCCAATTCACTCAACTCCAACCTAGAATGGAACTAATCAATTAGTTTTTCATGAAATTTAATCACTTCAAAGCACAACTGAGAAAAGTAAATCAAGACAAAGCCCACATTTGAATCCTACAGGGATTCCATTGCCAAGAATTGGATTTCCTAAGCCACAGGCTCTTAAAGTTTCTCTCTTTCCCTCTTTTCCTCCCTCCCCTTCCTGCTTATCATTTAAAAAATAAATCTGGCTGTTTTACTCCAGAAGTTTGGGTTCACTGCAGAAATGATAGGCCTTCGACCTGCTGCTGCAATGGGTGCCTAAGGAGAGACAAGCGCCAAAGTCTGGAGTTGTGAAGGACCCTAATGCCCACCCCTCCTGGGGGGATGGGGGGGCTGGAGCTAGCAGTCCCTGGGAGAAGACAGCAAGAACTTGGGGTGTAAGGATGAGTCAGAATAATGTGTGAACAAACTGAATATCTGCTCGTGGGCCTGTGCCCCAAATCACTAGTACGTGAGGACTTAGAAATCTCTGAGATAGAATATTTTTCAAACACATACAACATAGACTATTGCATATCATTTTTAGTTGAGGTCAAAATTTTAAAAGCCCTATTTCCCCAATTAGAAGCAGGAGATTCTGTCATTAGTATGTCTCCTTCATTTACACGCAGATTAACAGAAGCCCAGCCTGGAGGTAAAACTTCTTTCCAAACTTCATTTTAGCAGCATTCGAGCAGTACTGACACTTCGCAAAGGTTTTTTTTTTCTCAGACCCATTAGGGTCGACAAGAGACCAGAGATCACTGGAGGCCTGGATTTGTACAATCCCCTCATAATCTTCTCTTGGATTCTTCCTTTACAGGGTTTCTCTACCACGTAAGCATTGTTTGTTTGTTTTTTTAAAGCCAACACTCTTGAGGCCAGGTATGCCCATAGGGGGTGTTACATACAGTGATCAAATTCCATTCAATTCTAAGCTTAATGCAAGCGAATAACCATGACCCTATCAGCAAGAGGACTGACTTGTTATAGGTAATGTTTGACCTGAGACTCTGGGAAAGTCAGCTTGAAGGTAAAGCAGAATTCAGAAGAAAGGGTAGAGAATAGAACAAGAGACAAAGGGAGGCTTTACACAGTAGGTTCTATACAGTGAGATCCAAGGATCCAGTGTGTTAGGTCTCATTTCATTAGGAAAAAGGCTGTAATAGTTCTGAGTTACTCAAGCCTTTATTTCCTAGCATCCTCCTCAGCTCAGTCACTCTTCCTTTTCCCCACAACCCCCCAAATCACGATGCAGTTCTTAAAGGGTTAGCCCTCCTACAGAGTTTCTAATTCTTCTAGCTTTGATTCTGTGAAACTCCTGTAGGTTTAAAAAAAAAATTTTTTTTTTTTTGCCTTTATTCATTTTCGAAATCTGCCAAGCTCTCTTTTGCAGAAAAAAAACTATCCCTTTAACCAACATAAAAGAATGAGTGGGATGTACTCTGGGCTACCTTCCTCCTTTCCTCTCTACCTTCTAGAACAGTTTTCTGGAGACAGACTGTGACAGGCTCCTCAGGGCCACAGGTATGTGAGCAATGCAGGGAAGGGACACTGCTGAAGGAGGCATCGCCCAGATCCCCTTGCCTGTCCCCTTCCATACCAACTGGTGGGCTCTCATGTCACATCTGGCCAAAAGATTACCTCAGGACTTGGGAAACTGACACTCCCTGCACATTTCCAGATCAGGGAGATTTGAAGGCCACCAGCACCAAAATCTAGCGTCACTGGAGTCAGAAGCGGTCACAGAAGCCTCTGGCTTGAGAAACTGAAGGGCTCTCTCTTCCTGCCCCACTCTACTGATACACCTGCGTAGAGTAAAAATTTTAATACACAAACACACAGGCAATCACATTTCAATACTGTTGACAAGAAAAAGGAGTGTAACAAAATCCTCCGTTTAGCCACCAAGATTTTGAATCCTCCTATGTGGGCTGCTTATTTAATGGGTAGTGGAAAAAACAGTAGTATAACTGAAGACAGTGTAGATCCTGAGAGCTGGTAAAAATAGGCTTTGGCCTAGATTTTTTAAATGACACACCACTCAAAAAGCGGTTGGGACCCTGAAAGGTTTCCCACACAAGTCTTCTGTTGCAGAAGGTGGCCTGAAGTGGCTAAAGCGGTATTTATACTCAGCAAGTAACCACCAAAGCACTTGGCCATTTGCACTCCCAGCAAAACCACCCCCCAGTGCCCTCCTGCCTCACTCCCAGGATCTAACAGCTCTACATAAACCCAATGACAGCTGTGTCATCAGCTTTGAACAGGACAGGAGGTAGCTAAACTGACCTATGGGTGCCCTTTCAGTGCGCCTGGACACGTCCTAACAGTGGAGGGGTCTCTCAAGCATCGAATTCGGCCTCCTTCAGAGTTGAACATTTAATTTGCATTTATCTGTAATGGAAGAGCCACAGATATTTGGGGAAAAAAGTTTTATCTCGGAACAACCCCAAGAGTGTGGCTTGAGTAGCTACTTTTCATTCCACAAATGGAAAGTCGCTGACCTCACTTCATCATCGAACACTTTAAAAAAAGAGAAAGACAAAGTGATTCCAGTAGCACTTGGTAAAGGGAAGCAATACTATTCATGTTAGGAACACCAGGGCTACTTTCTTGCTTCTTGGCCTAATGGATCTGGAAGTTGAAAGAACTTTCTAGGTGCACCCAGTGAACCTGAATCTGTATCTAGAACACTGTTTAGTGCAGTGATGTGCACAGGGGAGGTCACATTAACGTGAGACTGTTGAGGGCTAGATTACTACTTTCTTGTCAAAGAAAATCTTGGGAACCATTTATCAAGGGCCTAAAATTCTCCTATGTGGTCTCTTAAGAACAATGAAAAGGCATTTTTTTTTTAATTAAAGAAAAATGTAGGCACGTAAAAACTTCCCAAGGATGAAAGACATGAAAGCTTTCCCTGGTTCCACTCCCATCTTCAAAGCTGTCTGCTCTGTGAAAGAAAATATGGAAGCAGGGCCAGGCCAGGCAGGAGACTGGACGGGAATGTGCCAAGACAGCCCAAGCTGTGGCACTGCACAACACAAGAAAGCAGGCCTTCTGCAGTCCGCCTTTTATAACACTGAGACTTGTTTTCTTTAGTAGAAATTAAAATAAGTGGGAACCGAGTGGCCGGGCCTGTGCTGGATTAAAAAAGGAGACTTTCTGGCAGCCTTGGTCTCTGAGGTGGGTCTTACATAAAGGGGTCACCTGCCAGTGAGTCTTGTGATAGGGAAGGGTCAGGTATAGGACTGGAAGGAGGGCATCAGAGCAAGAATGAGAAATGAGAAGAAAAAGGGTTCCCGTTGGGCACCTGGTATCATAAAGAGCAGACTGTGCCGCACGCTACAGGAATACAGAGAACCCATGCAAGGGAAGCCGCCCCTGCCAAGGACACGCGGGGCAAAAGTCTGGCACAAGCCCATTCCTGGGAGAGCCAAGGTAGCCGTGACGGAATCTCTACCCAACAAGGATCCTGAGAGTTGGCTCTTCCTTCACTTTAGGAAAAAAGCTTCCTGTAATGGTCCTTCTGCAGCCCCCTGCACAGGTGTCGGGGAGTCCCCATGGGCAGAGAGAACACATCTAGCTAGGAGGCTCCCGTTAACCTTCCTCTTATATATGTATATGTATATATATATATATAATTTTTTTTTCTGAAAATAAATTCCATGAACTCATAAAGCTCTCATCTGCGATCAGATGCAAAAGCAGAGCACCCTACTCGAAGGCTCTGAAACACACATATCAGCCTCAAAGCAAATCAGCCTTCCAGTCTCAAGTGAAGACTGGTCGGGTCCAGAAAGGCAAGGGAGATGCTTCTCTTGAATCCCGGAGGCAGGAAGGGATCCCTTCAAATGGGCTTGTACAGCAGAGTAGTGACGTACTTCTTCTTGTAGCGATGGGTTGCACTAAGGACCATCACGCTGTCCTGCGGGAAAGAAATGTGCAGCTAATTCGTTAGTTTAGGCAACAGGTGGCTCTTCCCAGCCATCAGTCTTTCACAGCCACTCACTTTGAACTGAGACAGTTTGGTATTCTAGAAATAGGTGAGTTTTGGAGTCAATTCAACTTAAGTTCCAATCCTGACTCCTCCTGTAACTGTTTGTAGCCTTGACTAATCTATGTGATGCCTCTAAGCCTTTTTTCTCATCATTACAAAGGATAACACCTACCATTAAGGCGGCGCTGAGGATTATATGAGACTATCTAGCACAGCACCTGACACATAATAGGTGCTGAAGAAATATTAGTCTCCTACCTCACTCCTTTCCCCACCTCAAATTTGAATACTGGGGTTAATTAAAACTTGCATGGGGGAAAAATAAAGAAGTATTCTGACATTCATTTTTAGAAGGAAGTCTAAAACGCATTAAGAGAGGGCCATGATCCCCCTCCCGCCCTTTCCAAGCCCCAAAGCAGATCTAATTTCTATTTAATACCAGGGATGAACTGAAAAAGTTCATTCTAATCAAGAGGAAACTCAGGAATCCCTCTCTTTGAACAAAGTGGACCCCAAGATCTTCTTGGGAAAGGTATTCAAACCGCTGGATCAACTCCGAACAGGCTACACAACCTGACAGAACCAGGAATAAATGGGTCATAGGGCCAAGCAGAAACCCAGTAATCAAGAGGCTGACCTGAGTCAGAGTCAATATGAAGGGCAAGCGGTACTCGCTCCCTGGCTGTGTTACAGCCGAAGGGTGTGTGCCACAGGGGGGCAGGCCCAGGAACATCAGCTGATAGCCAAACAGCAGTGCCAAGGGGGCAAAATCCAGTCTCATCCCAAAGAACCCAGGCAAATTCAAGTGAGAAACCAGTCCATCTTCCTATTTCCCCGTATGCTGTAGTGTCTACCGTGAATGCTTCTCAGATTAACAGTCTGTGACCAGAGGTCGCCGATCACAGCCTAAATGTGACACAAGCGAGGCAGGAAAAAAACTCAGCTCCAGGAAGCGTTTGGTAAAAGTGAGGAGCGGGTGAGAGAAGGACCTACTTGGAGAGACCTGGTGCGGTGACCACCAGAAAAGAACATGGAATGAGGACAGCAGGACCTCAGTCCTCTCCCCGGTACTTACTGGCAACATGACCTTCTCTGAGCCTTAGTTTCTTTATCTATCAAACAGGGGTTAAAAATAATACTTACCTCACAAGGTTATTATAAAATTTAAATTCAATAATATATATTTGAAAAGTATCACATAATCTGTTAAAGGTTATATCAGTGATCTCCTTAACCTGGCTGCACATCCAAGAAATCTTAGCAGCTTAAAAGACAATTGCTGGGGGCTCCATCCCAGACTTACTGCAGAATCTCTGGGGACGCAGGCTTTGAATCCGTATTTTTACACACCTTCCCCGGTGATTCTGAGGATGCTGAGGCTAGTTTGAAAATTACAGGGCTACAGAAAACTTTACTCTGGTAGCCAGACCACGAAGACATGATGGGACTGAATGGGTATTTTCTACCCAGACTCCAAAGCAGCACAGAAACTGAGAACTCAGAGCAAATCTGGTCACATTTCTCCTTTATCTAGTGTAGAGGAGAGATGCAATCAGTGGGGTATGTGAGTGAAGCACCTGAGAGCAGCTCATATCCACCTTTAAAAAGCAAAAGCCTTGGTCATACTTGAGCATTCTCCAAACTGGAAAGATACACTTGCTTTGTCTGCAAATGAAATCCCGGTGCTATGAACTCTAAGTAGGTGGTCCAAAGGTGAAAGCTATTCAAAAACAAACCAGGAAGGAAAAAGGTTCATTCAATCACAGGGCAAATCAGCTAGCCAGAACACAGCATAGGGACTAAGATTTAAAATTAACACCCAGTGGGGCGCCTGGGTGGCTCAGTTGGTTGGGCTTCCAACTTTGGCTCGGGTCATGATCTCGTGGTCTGTGAGTTCGAGCCCTGCACTGGGCTCTGTGCTGACAGCTCAGAGCCTGGAGCCTGCTTCGGATTCTGGGTCTCCCTCCTTCTCTGCCCCTGCCGTATTCACACTCTGTCTCTGAAAAATGAAAAAAGCTTTAAAACTTTTTTTAAAAATAAATAAATAAACACCCAGACAAAAAAACCCCACCTGCTAGTTAAAAAAAAGAAAGTTCTCCTACAATTTGACCATTACGGCCAGCTGTAGCTTCAGTGAGGTAGCGAGGCAAGTCACCACTGGAGAGCGTGTGTTACCCCTACCCTCCTCGTCCGGGGGAGAGCCAGGTCCCCGCTCACCTTAATGGATAATGCATACAGATGGTTCAACATAACATGGTTGGGCTCGGGAAGCAAGGCTGGGTCACACTAAGAAAGAAAGAAAAAAAAAATCACTAAATGGGATTAAATGCACAATTTTAAACCAGTTTACTCTTCCTCAGAGCTCTCTGGAAACTGCTGAGGGGCGCCTGGGTGGCTCAGTCGGTTGAGCGTCCGACTTCGGCTCAGGCCATGATCTCACGGTTCGTGGGTTCCAGCCTCACGTCGGGCTCTGTGCTGACAGCTCAGCACCTGGAACCTACTTCGCATTCTGTGTCTCCCTCTCTCTGCCCCTTTTCTGCTCATGCTCTGTCTGTCTCTCTCAAAAATAAAGAAACATTAAAAAAAAACTGTTCAGAAACTCTAAACTAGAATGTAGATTTCTTTTAAATAATATACTCACCCTAGTATATATCAACCATTTGTTCTCATTACAGAGAATTAGGAAAATTCGGAGTCCAGGGCAAACTCTAACCCTTAACATCTATTTATCTCCCTTAATAAAAGCTAAAACAAAAATCTTGCCCATAACATGTACAGAAGATTTGTGTTAGTAGGTAAAAAATAATCTTAGTGGGAACCAAGTGAATTGACTAGAGATATCAATTATACGGGGGAAAAACCCAAACCCAAACCCCTTATGCTCCTTTTGTATACCCCAACTGATAAATATGCCTTATCTTCTGTTGGAATAGAAGTCCCAGAAACTGGTTCTAACAAACCATGGTTCTGGGTCTAATGTATTATGATCAGAAGATAACTATGAATTTTGATATCAATGCCTGGAAAAGTAACAACTCAGCTCTGGAAAAGAGGATCTGTATGTAATGCTATTGCTACATATGTGATTTATATTCTCAAAACAGCTCTGTAATAATCCTGACCTCTAGGATTACTGACTTTGCTCAGATGGTCCTAGTAACCCCCAGAGGCCCCAGCAATCCTTTCAGGATACTCACAGATATATTAGTGTCCTTGTTAAGAATAACTTGAAGAAGGTGAGGAGGTAGGATGGGTGGGGATTTGAATCTCTCCTCGGATCGAAACACGTACATCTCTTGACCGTAAGGCCCTGGAGGAGAGCTGGAAAGGTCTGGAAGATATTTACCCAAATATAAGGGAAAGTTGGAAAACTAGTAAAAGTGCATGAAAAAAACTGTCAATACATGGCAGTTAATATTAAATATGGCAGAAATCATTGATCATAAACTTATAACCTGCTGGCTCTCCAAATGTAAGGCAAAGAAAGAGTCGGAGTCATCCTGAACCTGAACCATGAAATTCCTCAACACGGCAACATGACGTGGAGGACAGAGGGGGGATGAGGAGTAAAAGCTGTAGCTTCAGAGAAGAGTTACTCTATTGATCAGTTGTATGACCTGGGACAAACCTTCCTGCTACAGTCAGTTTCTTCATAAAATGAAAGTAATATCTCTACCCTATTTCACAATGTTTTTATGGCAATCAAATGAGATAACAGATGTGACAATGCCTTGTGAATGGTCAATGTGAAAAAAATTAAGATTTCTTTTTTTTTTTTTTTTTTTACATCCAAGCAACAGACAACAAGGATATAAACTCTTAGGACTGCTGAGGCTACACTGATAGCAACAGTAAGGACAAGATTACTAACAAGGAAGTAGTTGTTAGGGAAATGTAAACCAAAACCAGCATTAGATACCACTTCACACTCATTAAGATGGCCACAATAGGGGCGCCTGGGTGGCTTAGTCGGTTAAGCGTCTGACTTTCGCTTGGGTCATGATCTCGCGGTTCGTGGGTTCGAGCCCCGCGTCGGGCTCTGTGCTGACTGCCAGCTCAGAGCCTGGAGCCTGTTTCAGAGTCTGTGACTCCCTCTCTCTCTGACCTTCCCCTGCTCACACTGTCTCTCTCTCTCTCTCCTAAACATAAAATAAAAATATTTAAAAAATAAAAAATAAAAAAAAAAGATGGCCACAATATAAAAGACACAATGATAATTGTTGGTGGGGCGCCTGACTGGCTCCGTCGGTTAAGCTTCTGACTTCGGCTCAGGTTATGATCTTGCGGTTCGTGAGTTCAAGCCCTGCACTGGGCTCTGTGCTGACAGCTCAGAGCCTGGAGCCTGCTTTCGATTGTGTGTGTGTGTCTCTCTCTGCCCCTGCCCCGCTTGTGCTGTGTGTGTGTCTCTCTTTCTCTCTCAAAAACAAATAAACATTAAAAAAAAAATTTGTTTTTAAATAATTGTTGGTGAGGATGTGGAGTACTACCTGTTGCTGGAGGGAGTGAGAAATGGTGCCAGTAGCTTCGGAGAACAGCTGGGCAATTCCTCCAAAAGTTAAATGTGAAGTTCTCACATGGCCCAGCAATTACACTCTTGGGAAATGAAAACATGTTCACACAAAAACTTGAGCACAATGTCCAGAACAGCGTTGTTTATGATAGACAAAAAGTGGAAACAATCCCAATGTCCATCAGCTAACAGGTAAACAAAATAGTCTATCTATACAGTGTAATTTTATTAAGTCACAAAAAGGGGTGAAGTATTATTATTATTTTTTTAAATATTTTTTTATTTATTTCTCGGAGAGAGAGAGACAGCGTGAGCAGGGGAGGGTCAGAGAGAGAGGGAGACACAGACTCTGAAACAGGCTCTAGGCTCCGAGCTGGCAGTCAGCACAGAGCCCGACGCGGGGCTCGAACCCACGAACCACGAGATCATGACCTAAGCGAAAGTCAGACGCTTAACTGACTAAGCCACCCAGGCGCCCCAAAAAGGGGTGAAGTATTATTAACGCCCCTGGGTGGCTCCATGGGTTAAGCATTCAGCTCAGGTCATGAACTCGTGGTTCATGAGTTTGAGCCCTGCTTTGGGCTCTGCACTAACAGGACAGAGCCTGCTTGGAATTCTCTCTCTCCCCTTCTCTCTCTGCCCTTTTCCATTCTCTCTCTCTTTCTCAAAAGTAAATAAACTTTAAAAAAAAAAAAAGAGTCAAGTACTGATACACATTGAAACATGGATGAACTCTGAAAACATGCTGAGTAAAAGAAGCCAGACATCAAAGATCATGTACTGTGTGATCCCATTTATATGAAAGGTCAGAATAGGCAAATCCATACAGATACAAAGGAGACCAGGAGACTGGGTGAAAGAAGAAAGATCAAAAGCATGCCTGTCCTCCTTCTGTACAGTTACGGGTAGATGTCGACCGCTGACCGGCTGCTTTGCCAGAATCACACAGCACCATGCAAGCGGTCTCGTCATTTAATTCAGGATTAGACTCTCGCTGATCACCGCCCCACCGGCCAAGAAGAACGTCCAACTTTACATTCTGAGCTTATCTAATAAAAACGGTATTTTTATGATTTTCACAGACAGACAATTATGATGCCATGGACAGGTCTGCTGGAAGCCACACCGTGTGTGCCCTGATATTCTGATCCACCCGACTCAAGGGAAAAGGCTGAAGGACCTGGCTGTGAATCCCTAGCCGGCGAGTGGCAGGGGTTGGCTCTGAACTCCAAAAGGAAAAGTGCACTTACTGGGAACACAGCACACAGCTCTTTGGGCTGGTACAGCCTTTACTGCCATGTAACAGACTGGTGACTGTGAGTGTGGTAAGCAAATCACTCTTCAGATGCTACAGCCAATGTGATGGAAGCCGTGGAAAAAGTAGTATTTGGAGAAACAAAAAGATGCAGGTCTTTTCCTCTACCAAGGAATTTTCTTTTAACCAAAAACTTATAAAATTTCAGTTAATATACGCAGAAAGAACCCTTGCCCCCCGCCCCAAGACTGCCATACTTGGAGGGCCCTATAAATCTGCCAGCTAAGCTATCAGCCTGGCAGGATTAAGCTAATGCATCTAAACAAGGCAAACCAGACACAACTAGCCTTGGCTGGATGATACTGCCGAAGGGTCAGTGAAACCTTGAAACATTACTAGAAATAGGTTTTTATCTTACTTTTTATGTATTTTTTTTGAGAGACAGTGCAGGCAAAAGTCCATGAGTGAGGGAAAGGCAGAGGGAGAGGGAGAGGGGATCTGAAGCAGGCTCCATGCTCAGCGTGGGTCCCAGTAAGGGGCTGTTTTCAATAAAACAGAAAACAGAGTACGTTGCATGTAACAAAGGCACACATTCTGCTATGAGACTTGTGGTACAGGTGTGTGCGTTTAGGTGCGGGGGAGAGAGAGAGAGAGAGAGAAGAGGGGAGGGGGAGGGAGGAAGAGGGAAAGAGAGGGAGAGAAGGAGGGAGGAAATTGGGTAACAATGAAAAACAAAATGTGCTGCTGTAGATCTTGGTTAAAAAGTTCGAAATGAGGGCGCCTAGGTGGCTCAGTCAGTTAAGCATCCAACTTTGGTTCAGGTCGTGATCTCATGGTTCGTGGGTTTGAGCCCCATGCTAGGCTCTGTGCTGACAGCTCAGAGCCTCGGCCTGCTTCAGATTAGATGTCTCCCTCTTTCTTCGCCCTTCCTCTGCTCATGCTCTATCTCTCTCAAAAAAATAAATGAACATTAAAAAACAAAAGTTTAAAATGAAATTCACTAGACTTAAGTTTTCCTGGTTTCAGAGGAGACCTAAATGTTTACATATACACACATACATAAGACATATGTATGATTCACATATATGTATTACATATACATATTACATATGTATGTGTATATGAAACATATATAGGATTCAGAAGATTCCTGAGGAGGAAAGGAAAAAACAAACAAGGTGCACTTGAGTGGCTAAGCTTGTTGTGCGTCTGACTCTTGCTTTTGGCTCAGATCATGATCTCAGTTCATGGGACTGAGCCCCATGTCAGGCTCTGCACTGACAGCAAAAAGCTTGCTTGGAATTCTTGCTCTCTCTCTCCCCCCCTCCCCCACTCATGTTCGCTCTCTCCCTCTCTCAAAATAAATAAACATTAAAACAAACAAAAACTACCCTTGGGAAAGAACACGCATTGTGAGAAAAACACATCAAGAAAGAGCAAATACTACAAAATTACCTCGACAAGATGTCTCTGAGCTTTCCATTGAATCGAGCTTTAAAGCATCAAACACCTCAAAGTCAGATTTCTTGACATGGATCAGATTGTTAATCGTGCCAAGCTGACTGGTCACCACAGGCTGAAACAATGAATGGAAAAAACTCAGAAACCCGGTTTCAAACTCGTCTCTTCCATTTAACCTCCCACTTTATTTTATTTATTTATTTATTTATTTATTTATTTATTTATTACTAGGAGAGAGAGAGAGAGAGACAGCGTGAGCAGGGGAGGGTCAGAGAGAGAGGGAGACACAGACTCCGAACAGGCTCCAGGCTCTGAGCTGGCAGTCAGCACAGAGCCCGACGTGGGGCTCAAACCCACGAACCGCGAGATCATGACCCAAGCGAAAGTCGGACGCTTAACCGACTAAGCCACCCAGGCGCCCTTAACCTCCCACTTTAAACAGGTCCTGCTCGCCACGTCCATCTTTAATCGGGAGAGAAACCCTCCAGTGTGGGGGCCCATCAGTCCTGACAGCAGTGACAGCTGACCCCAAAGGGAGTAATAGTCAAAAGCACACAGTTAAGTTCATGGTTACCCTTGGAAATCAAGGCCTTACCTCTGACGGATCGTGAACCCACTGTCCATCCACAAAAAACTTGTACTGGTGCTCTCCCTCAGGGAGGTCTAAGATGGCAACAAAGTCATTATGGCTACAGAAGAAAACAGAATGTTAAACAGGCCGAGTTCCTATTAGCGGATGGAATTTAATGTAAAAACCACGAGACATTCACATCATGCCAATAATCTCACACATTCCTAAGCAGCTGTCTCCCCCGGAATAAAAAACCATTTATAGACCCATTCTCCTTTTCTGTATCACCTTGAAGACATATTTGCCAGCCCCTCCCAATAAATTGAGTTCTTAACTACTATCTGGAAGAGAATAATAGAGATGTTAATCCCCCAAAATGGTTCAGCCGAGCACAGCGGATTTGCTTCAGCAGGAACAGCTCCCTCACAAGTGTGAAGAAGAGTAGGTAGCTTCCGGATGCAGAAGTGCCTCAGTTACCCTTTCCACATTTTCGTGAGCAGTTTCTGAAAAACGATCTACATGTAAAGGGCCATTCTGTTCACCAAATAATTCATTATTTCTCTGCAAGCAACAGCTCACATTACTGACCAGAACGTCACGTGGTGATTTGTTTTGAAGCAGAAGTCCGAACGAGCGGACTCGGCTAGCAACAGAAGAATTCCCACAAGCACAGACAGGACTTGTGTGAACAGTCCTGAGGAGTGTACCCACAAAGTCATTACCGTAAGTGCCTCTGAGGCGATGATATTCTAACTGGTCAAACATCTCTGACTCACTGTGAGGCTTAAAAAAAAAGTCACAAATATAGTCATTGGTCACAGACAATGTTCTAGAGAGAGTCCCCAGCAGATGGAGAGGAGCAGTCCAGCCAGGTCCCTCTCTGAGACAGGAAATCAGGTCTCTGCTCCTGGACCCTATAGACTCAACCAGGACACTGGTCTTCACCTCTTAATCAGTGGGATCTTGGTGCTCCAATTGTTGAAGGACCCAGAGATGAAGACCTCCTTGCCACCTTCAGACCAGCGGATAACAGTGGGCCGGGCCTGCTGCGTAGGCTTTACAGAGTCCTCCAAATCTTGTTGCCATGATACAAACTCTTTGTCCCCAGGGAGCTGTAAGAAAGATTAGGTCATCCCTAAATTGTGACCCAGGAATTCTTAAAAGATCACTTCCTTCCCCCTAGGGTACAGAGGGGGTGCTAGGTTTCTGCTAAGGATCAGTAAGCCTTGAAATTGGCAACTAAATCAGATTTTGAACAAACTATAGAAAAAAAACTCATCTAGGACCAAAATGGTCAAATGGCTTATGCTCAAAGATTGCCCAAATCACAGCCTAACATTAGTCTGCATACATCACCCACCCTTTCAGGGAGATCCTTAGGATCTCCCTTTAAAAAAAAAAGAAGGGGGGGGCGCCTGTGTGGTTCAGTCGGTTGGGTGGCCAACTTCGGCTCAGGTCATGATCTCACGGTCTGTGGGTTCGAGCCCTGTGTCAGGCTCTGTGCTGTCTGCTCGGAGCCTGGAGCCTGGAGCCTGCTTCGGATTCTGTGATGCCCTCTCTCTCTGCCCCTCCCCCACTCAAGCTCGGTCTCTGTCTCAAAAGTAAAATAAACATTAAAAAAAAAAAAGAGGGGAAGCTTACTCTCTGTTACCAGATTAACTCATAGGCAAGCAATTATGACATGTTTCCGAGTGCCTCTTAAGAGAAAAAATATGAGAACAAAATATGCTTCTATAAAAAGCAATAAAGTTAGCCATGTATTTTTCACCTGTAAATATCAACAGGTTTCAATGATCAGTGGTAATGGAAGTTAGAGATACAGAAATTTATAAATAATTCATAACCTTCATTTTAGCTAATAGGTTACAAAAAGGACAATAAAAATATAAAAAATCATTATCATTGGTTTCTTAAATTTGGGGAAGTGTTCTGCCAAGCTTATACTAATTATTTCAGGGGTAGGGATGAAAATTCTGGACCCTCAAGGAGTATCAGATCAAAACCCCAGCTTCCTTTAACAAAAGTGGTTCCAATGACATCTGTTGGATTCTAAAAAACAATTGGCTCCTTACTTAGTTTCTTTGCATTACCATCCTTTAGAACGAGAGTTGGCAGACTACGGCCAGGAAGCCAGATGCTTTTATAAATAAGCTTTTATTGGAAAAGAGCCACACACATTCATTTATATTATCTACAGCTGCTTTCACGCTCTAGTAGCAGTATTGAGTGGTTGTGACAGAGCCTATATGGCCCACAAAGTCTAAAATATTTTCTGTCTGGTCCCTTCCAGAAAAAGTTTGCTGACCCCCACTTTAGACTAGCTTAAATGACTTTGGTATATAGGACTGTACTGTATCAAGTCAAAACATTAGCAAATAAAATAATGTGGGTTAAAAAAAAAGGATTAACTTATTCACTTGGGCTTTACTTTCCAAATGGCTAAGGTAGTCTACCTTCTATACTGTCTCTCTATATTCCTCAAGACTACACTATGAGACAACCACGAACAGCATAAGCCAAAGTAAACAGAGAAACAGAATTGAAGGGATTTTCATATTACATATGTGACTTATTGAAGGGACTTTCATATTACATAAGTGACTTAAGTGAAAACTTTGATCTCCATCTTCTTAAAGCAATGCACTCTTGCCTCACTGGCTGCCTTAAAATCACAGAAATTTTACATGTGCCTAAAAGGAACTCAGATTCTGATTTAGATATAGGGCCTAGGAATCTACTTCTCAAAAAGGTTCACAGATAATAAGAATAATACTGTGATTAAGGTAAAATAAAGAAAGAACCTCATCTTCAGAGATACATCCTAAAATATTTACAGGTAAGAGAATATTTGCGAGGATGTCTGGAATTCGCTTCAAAATAATGGTGGGGGGGAGAGAGTGGATTGGGGTCAGATGATATAAATTTGTTCACAATCTGATCATTACTTAAACTGGGTGATGGGTATATAGGAGTTCGTTACACTTTTTTCCCTACTTTGAAACATGGAAAATGTTTCCAACTTTCCATACAGTGTTTAAACAAATCTCGAGTGATTCTAATGTGCGAATAGGATTGAGAACCACTAAAGGAGTCCACCGAAGAAGACTGGCATTTGAAGGAATGCAGGCCCCACTGACACTGTTCCTATGAGTTACTTTCATGTTTTAGTATTTTCAGTTTAGAATTTGAAAGCTACAAACTATTAATATGCCACTTTGGAAGAAAGCCCTTCCACATTTGACATGACATTTCCGAGGCAGGCCTGAGTGCAGCTGACTAGCGGAAAGACCATTCACTCCAAGTTAAGCAGTCAGCAAAATCATCAGGAAAAGAGGCAAAACAATGAGAATTAGAGTTAGAAAAGGTTTAAGTAAAACACTGAAGGACAAAGTAAAGAGACTAGCTTGAGAACTGTAAAATGTTAGACGTAGAAGACACCTGAGGAATTATCTGAACCGATTGTCTTACAAATGACAAGACTGAGGGAAGGGAAAGAATGACCCCAAATTGGTTCCATTTCAGATGCAGGAACCTGGCTTTTATTCAAGACACCAGTGACTGCAGCCACAGTGTGACAAACACACTCACCGTACTTAAGTCCTGAGTCATCGATGTAGGAAAAGGGTAAAATTAGGTGGACCACCTTGAAAAAGCTTTCAAGAAGAAATGCAAGTGACTGGGCAGACAGCTCATATGCTGAGGAAGAAATCCTGAAGTGGGAGGAGGGAGAAAGGAATGAAGGAGAAACACCAAGACGTGGTCCTTTTCATCACCCTGACTAAGATCTTTTTCTGTAGTTATGTTCTCAACTAGGATTCAAGAAAACAAACAGAATCCAAATTTCATGTGCCACCAATGGGGCAAATCATTCTTTACTCTGTAATACAAACTCCAGTTTGGTGAAAGGTTTGTAGTGATTAACAAAAACATTGGGGCGCCTGGGGGGCTCAGTCAGTTAAGCATCCAACTTCGGCTCAGGTCATGATCTCACAGTCTGTGGGTTCGAGTGCCGCGTCAGGGTCTGTGCTTATAGGTAGCTCAGAGCCTGGAGCCTGTCTTCAGATTCTGTTTCTCCCTCTCTGTCTCTCCCCTGCTCACATTGTCTCTCTCTCAAAAAAAAAAAAAAAAAAAAAGAATAAGTAATTTAAAAGATAAAAATAAATTTAAAAAACATAAACAACAAAACAAACAAACATCAAACATACCCCAATCTCTGTTTTTCTACCTCATTCCACTCGGACTGTCTGCTGACAGCTATAAGTGTGACTGGGAACATTAGGCTGGTAATCACATCGCTGTCAGCTCCATCTATCTCTGCCGGTGACCACATGTTGCCACTTTTCTGAAAGTCCTTGGATTTGAGATCAAGGTCTCCGGACAGCTGTGGGCTGTCTGTTTTCAACGATGGTAACATTATGAACTACCCGGAAGTCGAGAATTCCTGGGATCATTTGCTCTCCCACTGGAGGAGCAGCTGGGCGTGAAGGAAACACCATCTCAGCTACCCCAACTATAAAGTATGAGATGAATGCTGAGCAGTCAACCAAAGCAGGTCCTTTATTGATCCCCAAGATTAGGAGAATGTATCAAATAAGCAAGTGGTTGCATGGCTCACAGCCCTGCCTAGGCGAAGAGGATCAGAAGTGCTGAGTTCTTAACAATACCACGCTGTATGTTAACTAACTTGAATTTAAATAAATTAAAAAAGAAAGAGAAGGACTGAGTTCTTAGAAAGGCAAAATGATACTGATCCAAGAAAAATAAATTCACTTACCCACCTCAGGGCAAATTTGAGAAACTGCCGCCTATGACCAGCACCTCAGGCAACCTACCCTGTGAAGTTTCCCACTAGGGCTTACAACCTATAAATTCATCAATACTCTAGAAGAGGGCACCTGCCCGTTAGGAAAACCAGGGATTGGAGGGAGGGGTCTACAGTCCCCATCGTAATCGTGACCAGCAGATTAGTCGAACAACAAAAACTCCGCCTCTATCCTAATTTGAGGCAGCACCGCAGGAGTAGTTACCATCCAACGTCTCCGTGCCCGAAAAATCCCTTTAATTCAGAAAACCGTAAGCTAGGTCAGTGTGCTAAGAAACCAAGGGAGGAGGAGCGCCGACACCCGGCCCGCTGCAGCGGCGCCCGCCGGGGGCGTGGGGAACGCTCACCTTGGAGTCCGGCAGGCTGAAGACGCCGGGATCGTCGGTGCTCCCCACCATGATTTTATGCTCCTTGCCCGGCGCATGGCCGCCGGCGCCCTCGGCGCGTGAAGCCTTGGCGCCGTGGCGCTCCCCAGCCACCCGGTCGCTGGTGGTGTTTCCCATGGCTGGAGCTCGAGTCGGGGGCCACCTGCCGTGGGGAACAACACGGGACTAGGAACACCCCCGGCGGCCGCGTCAGGGGCGCCCCTGACTCCGCCCCTGCGCCTGGGGACCCGGGCAAGGGAATCCCCGCCCCAGGGAAGCCGAGCCCGGGGACCTTTCCTTGCCCAGCCTCCACGGGCGCCTGGAGCCCACCTCCCTCCAAACCCTCGGGATGCGCGCTGCTCAGGAAACCCACTTTCGGGAACTCCCCGCATTCCCTGCGCGCACTGCCCAGGCGCGCCCCCTCCCCAATCACCTCCCGCGATGCTCTCCCTCCTCCCCCAGCCACCAGTGCGATGGTTGTTCAGCGGATGAGGCCGCCAATAAAGTTATTGAAATTGAAGCCGCGCCCCGGGCTAGCGATCCGGGTTTCCTCCTAAAATGGCTACAAGGCCAGTGGCGCGAGGCCCGCCCCGCGCGCGTTCCCTGCGGCCGCGCGGCGACGGCGCCTGGAGCTCGCCGGCCTCTCTAGCCGCCAGCGCCTCGATGGTGGGCAGCCTCCTGCGCCAGGCGGGGGCGCCCGCTCCGCAGTCAGCGTCGCGTCGGGGCTGGGAGGTCCGCTCGGCGGCCGAGGACCCCGAGGACCGGGAATCGATGTGGCGCTCAGCCCCCGGGCCTTCCTTTCGGGGCACAGTCTCCAGATGACACTTAGAACCGCCTCGCCGGGCTCGGGTGCAGAACCCGGAGAAGGGGCGCCGCTTTCTTCCCGGCCGCCTCGCACGGCCTCAGGTTCGCCAAAACGTTTTCGGGGCAGGGTTTTCAGGCTAGGCAACCCGGAGAGGTGGGTTCCGATGGGGGATTAAAACCCAGACTTCCTGCTGGAGTCAGAAGGAAGTAGTGGCAAGTGCTTGAGGTTCAAACGAACTGATGTGGGGAGCAGTCAGCCTCGACTGGGGTCCCCGGGGATAAGGGGTGATTTGGAGATAGACCTTGACAAATTAGTGAAACGTTAGTCTGAGGGAGGAGGCGAAAGCTATTCTAAGCCAAGAGACGACATATGCAATGAGCAACCCCAGAAGAAATAAAATGTGAGAAAGAGAGCAACAACCAAAACATCAGAAGGAACACGGAAGGCAGAAAAGGACAAAGATGGCCCTCGGACTGGGACAGATCTAGGTCTTTACGGATAATTAATGGAACTTCGACGGTATTTACCAATTCTTACTTTGTATAATTATGTGTACGTTTAATTCCCTACGAGAAACCCCTTATCGCGCAATCTGCGTTCACGCAGCCCAGCAACATTGGCATCACCTGGGGGCTTGTTACAGGTGTAGACTCTGAGGCCGTTAACTGCAGACTCAGAATCTTCCTTCACTGCAGAATCAGAATCTGCAGTTTAACAAGATCCTCAGGGGAATGTGTATACATACGAGTGTATATGAAGCACTGGTTTGACCGCTCGCAGAGAAGAAATCTGGATTTGATTCCGCTTCATATTCTGCATGCACCTTGTCCAGAGTAAGCTTTTAATACACATGAATGCTGTTTACTACATTTCTAACAAGATAATACCACTTAAACAGCCAGTGATCAGGAACCCCAAGTTGTACAAAACCACTCTTTTTTATTTTTAATGTTTGTTTATTTTGAGATACACACACACACACACACACACACACATTGCGAGTGGGGGAGGGGCTGAGACACTGCAAATCGGGGAGCGCAGAGAGAGAGAGGGGGAGACAGAATCCCAAGCGGACTTCAGGCTCTGAGCTGTCAGCACAGGGCCAGACTGGGGACTGGAACTCACAAACTTCAAGATCGTAACCTGAGCTGAAGTCAGATGCTTAATGGACTGAGCCACCCAGGTGCCCTAAGGCCACCCTTTCTGAATGAGCAGCTCTGTTTAATTGAAAAGTTTATTTTAAATTGAAAACTCATCCACTTAAGTTCAACAAATCCACTTCTCTGCCTTTTGTATTTCCTCTGCCCCTAATAAACTCTAGTTATTCTCTGGCTTTAAACCAAAGACAGTTTTCAGAAAAAAGGTACATTTTTACTGCAGCCTTTCGCTTATCCCTCCAAAATCTCGACTGCTGGTTATCTCCTCTTCGGTCCCTACCCTTCCCCTCCCTGCCAGTTCATTTTATTCTTTCCAGGGGACTCTGATGTAAGGCCCTTGAAGGAGTAATACATTAAATCTTGTGCACTATTCAGTTGTCTAATCCCAGGGTGGTGTCTCTATGCCAAATAGTATGTCCCTGGTGAGTATTACTTCCAACAGTCAAATCAGCATAGGAGAAGGAAACCAAGTATTATAATGGTAAGGGAAGACTTATTAAGAAAAGAAAGAAACTTGGAAACTAAATAGAAGTGATTTTTGGGTTATCTCCTCTGGGGGATTAGCCCATGACACTGTTCTGCTCTAATAGCATTTATAAACCAGGCAATAGTTAATATTAAGTCAACTCTGCCTATTGCATGTTTAGACACAGGATAAAAGAAATTGACACTATAGGAAGGATAAACTGCTGCTTTCTAGTCCCAAGTTTGTTTTCTTAGACTCATCAATGACTAGGTAAAAAACAAGATCTCTTAACCAACACTAGTATAATTTCTCCATTTAGTTTTCTTGTTGGTGTCCCTATGCTCTCTCCTTCCTTACAGAGGGAAGGAAAGAGAGGTAATAGGTAGAGTAATTGGTAGGGGTTTGCTTGATGTTACTGTGTCTCAGATTGTCATTGCCCCTGATCTCTTCAGATCAGCCATTCTGCCTGATTAACAGAGGGAAATAACAGCACAGGAGACCTCCTAGCACAGTGAGCTTTTATGCACACGGCTAAAAGTTGTCGTTTCCCTGAGAGCTGAGGACTTGGGAATGGGAGAGGAGTATATTGATTTTACGGAACTTGATGGCAGGTTAGATTGAGCGTCTGGGGGTTTACACTCCCATCTCCCCTCCTATTTGTGATCAGGGATGGTTAGGTGTCGGAGGCCACGCCGGCTCCGACAGGTCCAGGGGTCCCTGAAGGATGGACGGTGTCGGCGAGAGAGAATGAGAGAGCCCCGAGATTCTTTCTGATCACCAGGCAGGCATCTCTGTCCTGTCAGTTTTAGTGTCTTTATTTAAAGGTTCAACAACCATATGAGGTCAGAGAAAAGGAATTTCTTACAATGAGAGGTCTTTTGTGATATCAATTGCAGAATTATCCCAGTCATGGTGAATTTACAACCAAGGAAATAACAGGATGCTCTTAGTGAGAGACAGGATAACATATAGGTTACATTGTATATAGATAAGTTAGGAGTCATTCTGTCTGGCTCTCAAGAGGATGAATGATTCTGAATTGGTTAGTTTGTGGAAACTACCAAGGGGGCTCTATATGTATCAGTCTTTGCATCTGGGTTTATGTTTTAATTACTCTTATCTATCCTCATCCCAGCTGCCAGTGTAAGGGAGGATGTTTGTGGAATGTAGGCCCCGAGGAAGGGACTGCCATACATCACCAATTAGTAAGTTATGTTCGATACTTATCTGTACCTTAACTATAAATTAGGCTCTTCTGATATGGGACCAGGCTCAATAGTAACTCTTGTGTTCTTAACCCCCTTTATTATCTAAGTCTTGGATCTGCAAGGCCCATAGGAAGAACCTTTTGACAATGATCCACAGAGCTCTTATCTAAAATCTCTTTTGTAAAGGCAGGAAATATGCTTTTCCTATGAGGTAACTGTGTTCAGAATATGGGTCTGATATGGAATATTGTGAGGCCTGGTCAATACCAGCAGGCTCATTTCCAACATGAGCCAGTAGTAGCAGAAGGAGATACTAGTCTTCATTTCTCATGGCAGGAGCTGTGCAGACATTGCCATTTCCTTGCTGTGACTGCCATCCAGAGAGGCCGGTGCTGCTCCTGGCAGTTAGGACATCTCATCTTGATGATTTCCATTTCAAAACACAGTCTGATATTTTTTATAAAGTTAAACATTCGGGGCGCCTGGGTGGCTTAGTCGGTTATGCGTCCGACTTTCGCTTGGGTCATGATCTCGCGGTTCATGGGTTCGAGCCCTGCGTCGGGTTCTGTGCTGACTGCCAGCTCAGAGCCTGGAGACTGTTTCGGAGTCTGTGATTCCCTCTCTCTCTGACCCTCCCCTGCTCATGCTGTCTCTCTCTCTCTCTCTCTCATAGAAATAAATAAAAACATTTAAAAAAAATTAAAAAAAATAATAAAGTTAAACATTCACTTAACATGTAGTTTTAAAATGTAGCTTAGTAATCCCACTCCACAGTATTTATCCAAGTGGAATAAAGATAAGTTCACACAGATGTTTGTACAAATGTATGTGGCTTTATTCCTATTTATCCCCAAATGGAAGCAACACAAATGTCCTTAACCTGGTGAATCCATATACAAAATGTGGCATGACTGTAAATGGAGAACTACTCAGCCGTAAAAAGGATTAAACTCTCGATGTACCCATGAATGAATTGCAAATGCATTAGTGGGTGTGAAAGAAGCCTGATTCCTTTTACATGACTTTCTGGAGAAAGCAGAGGATCAGAAACAGAGCCCTGCCTTCTAGGAGGTGAAGATGGGAGGAGGGGCTGAGCACAAAGGAGCCCAGTGGGGGGCGGGGGGGGGCGGTTCAGGAGGCATAGAACAGTTCTGAATTCTGATTGTAGTGGTTCCGTAGCATAGTACTGTGCATAGAAGAGGGTGAGTGTTATGGTATGAAAATTATACCTCAATAAAAACCAAAAAAGTTTTTTAATGTTTATTTTTGAGAGAAAGAGAGTGCACGCTGGGAAGGGGCTGAGAGAAAGGGGGACAGAATAGGAAGCGGGCCCCCTGCTGACACAGCCTGATACAGGGCTCCAACTCAGAAACCTTGAGGTCATGACCTGAGCCAAAATCGGACGCTTAACCAACAAAGCCAACCAGGCGCCCCCCCAAAAACAAAAATTTAATACTATTTTAAAAATTACCTTTAGCAAGAGGAAAGATACAAGTTTACACACAAGAGACTACTCAGTCATTGTGGAAACCAATTATTTTTAAAAGCAAATACCACTGATTTTACTTTTAAAAAATTTCTGGCTTTATTGAGGTGTAATTGACAAAATTATATATATTTAAAGTGTACAAAGTAATGGCTTGATATATATAAGCACTGTGGAATGATTATCACAATCAAGTTAATTAACACACCTATTGATCCACATGGTTACTTTGTGTGTATGTGGTGACAATGCTTAAGATTTATGATTTTAGGGGAGCCTGGGTGGCTCATTGGTTAAGCGTCTGACTTCAGGCCATGAGTTCGCGGGTCATGGGTTCAAACCCCGTGTTGGGCTCTGTGTTGACAGCTAGCTCAGAGCCCTGTCTTCGGATTCTGTATCCCTCTCTCTGACCCTCCCCTGCTTGCACTGTCCCTCTCTCTCAAAAAAAAAAAAATTAAAAACTTTTTTAATTATAAAAAAATGATTTACGATTTTAGCAAATTTCCTAGTACAGTTATTATTTACTATGGTCACCATGCTGTGCATTAGATCTTCTTACTCTTGACTGAAAGTTTATACACTTAAAGCAACATCTCACCCTGTTTCCCACCAATTAGTCCCTGGCAGCTACTAGTCTACCCGTTTCACTGAGTTTTACTTTTTTTTTTTTTTCCAGATTCTATGTAGAAGTGAGATTTATAGTATTTGTCTTTCTCTGTTTGAATTTCCTCTCTTTGACATTTCACTTAGCATAATGCCCTTAAGGTCTATCCATGATGTTGTAAATGGCAAGGTTTTCTTCTTTCTCATGGTTGAATAATTTTCCATTTTATTGTAACACATCTTTTTTATCCCTTCATCCCTAGACAGATACTTAGTTTGCTTCCGTATCTTGGCAATTGTAAATAATCCTGCAACAAATATGGGAGTACAGGTACCTCTTTGAGATCCTGGTTTCATTTCCTTTGGATATATATATACCCAGAAGTGGGATTGCTGGATCACGGTGATGAGGGAGCCAGAGGCAATCTGAGGGCAAAGCTCAAGCTGACGCCCTGCAACACCATCCCCTATCCACTAGGTAGGATGTATGTGACATTACTCAGGCACTCCTGGCTGCCCAAGAACAAAGGAAAGAAAACAAATGGCTAACTGACAGAGATCACAGTCTTGCAGCACATGCGTCTCCATAAGTTTACAAATGTCTTAGTAAATTACTAGAGAAAGACAATTTTATCAGTAGCTTAATCTCTAGAAACCTCTAGACTCAGTTTCCTGGAGCCCTAACATCACTGTCCCCTCCATGTGGGGAAAAAGGCAAAAAAGGAAATGGCAGGTAAAATTAAATTTCATTATAACCTGCAGCCCATTGATGATTACTTGAGGAAGGCAGAGTATAACATTTCTCTGTGAACTCCCTACTGTCTAAATGTTAATTATTTTGATAGAGGGAAAAACAACCTTAGCTTGACAGTAGCTAGGCCTCCAGTATTTTCAGAGTCCTCTTAGCATATGAAAGTCCTTGTAGAGCCCTCCCTTTTGCCATTACCTCCCCAACTCCATAGTATATAATCTGTCACTACTCACAACACCAGCCTTCCGGTCCTGTCCCCGTGCTTAATAAAACCACATGTTTGCACCAAAGACATCTCAAGAATTCTTTCTTGGCCATTGGCTCCAGACCCCACCACCACTCCAAAACTGCATCAATATGGTAGTTCTATTTTCAATTTTTTGGGGAACCTCCATACTGTTTTCCAGAGTGGCTGTACCAACTTACCTTCCCACCAACAGAGTACAAGATTTCCTTTTCTCCACATCCTTGCCAACACATCTCTTTTTGATAATAGCCATTCAAATGGGAATGAGGTGGTATCTCCCTGTAGTTTGGATTTGCATTTCCTTGATGATTACTGATGTTGAAGATTTTTTTCATGTACCTGTTGGCCATTTGTATATCTTCTCTGGAGAAATGTCTATTCGGGCCTGTGTTACTGTTCTTTTTAATTTAAAAAACAGTTTTTTAACATTTATTTATTTTTGAGAGAGAGTCAGAGATACAGCATGAGTGGGGGAAGGGTGCAGGAAAAGGGAGACACAGAAGCAGGCTCCAGGCTCTGAGCTGTCAGCACAGAGCCCAAGGCGGGGCTCTGACTCACAGACTGTGAGATCATGACCTGAGACAAAGTCAGACGCTCAACTGACTGAGACACCCAGGTGCCCCTGTGTTACTATTATTTCTAACAAGAAATATTTATTTGGTCTTTATCTCGCTTCTGGCAAAGAGCTCCTAAATAACCCTTGGAATTTCCTAAGAACACACTAAAGGTGTCTCTTCTTATGTTAATGAAGTGACTTTTAGAAGAAGGAATCCATCTACACAGTTAGAGGGCTGGAACTTTCAGTCCCACCCCATTGGCTTCCCAGGAACCCAGAGGGTCTGGAGGTTGACTCAGTTGCCAGTGGCCAATTATGTAATCAGTCATGCCTGTGTACTGAAGCCTTCATAAAAACCAAACAGGACAGGGTTTGGAGAGTTTTCAGGTTGGCGAACATGATTCAGGGAGAGTGGGGAGCTCGGAAAGAGAATGGAAGTTTCACACCCTTTTACCATACCATGCTCTATGCACCTCTTTCATCTGGGTATCCGCAAGTTAGATCTTTTTATAGTAAATCAAGAATCTAGTGACTAAATGGGTTTTCTGAGTTCTGTGAGCCACTCTAGCAAATTAATGGAACCCACGAAGGACGTCTAGAAACCTGTTGGTCAGAAGCCCAGGTGACAACTTGGACTTGTGATTGGTGCCTGAAGTGTTTTTGTTGTTGTTTTTTGGGGGGTGCACACTGTTGTAGTACTGAGCCCTTAACCTGTGGGATCAGACACCATCTCCCGGCAGATAGTGTCAGAATTGAGTTGAATTGTAAGACACACAGCTAGTGTCCTTGTGGGAAATCAAATAGCTATGTTCTGGTTAAGGAGATTATAGGGAACACATTACACTGGTTTCTGGCCATGCTGGAAACAGCTAACCAGTATCTAGTTAGTGCATATTTAGGGGTTCGGTCCTGCCTGTGCTGTAACGCCCCCATAGGTTGGATAAGGGCGTCGATAGCCCTGAAGTCATGTAACAATCTCCATTTACCTGATTTTTTAGGAATTGTAAAAATGCGTGTGTTCCAAGGACTGGTGGAAGGTTCAATATGAAGGGCCTCCAACTGTTGTAAAACCACATTTCTAGCTTGTTTTAATCGCTCCCTTTTCAGGGGTCACTCTTCAGTCCAAATAGGGGTAGGAGATTTCCATACCAGTGGAAGGGGAGGAATTTTAACAGTGGCTCCTATTAAAAAAGACTGAATGACAACTTTTCACTGTTTAAGTAAGCACCTTCCCCATAAAGACATAGGGACAGGTAGAATAAAGGATTGAATGGAACCTGTTTGCCCTTCTGCATGTGAAGGGCCTTTTGCTCTGTAATGGAACATTACTCCATTTAACAGCCAGGAGGCTAGGTCTTTTTTCCCATTGTTTAGGCCATTCATGGAAAACTATGACAGAGACATCAGCTCCAGTATCAATTAACCCTGTAAATTGCTTTCCCTTTACAATAATAGTTTAAAAAGGCTTGTCAGATTGAATGATCTGAGTCCAGTATAATTCCTTGGATCCTGTGCTGCCAAATCCTTTATTTCTGTTTTGTTGTGTTAAAGCTCCTGGAACTTCAAAAGGGATTAAGAGTAGTTGTGCTAATCAGGTTCCGGATAATTCATAACCCATTAACCTTTATCATAATATGAATTTCCCTTGTATAATCTGAGTCAATGACTCCAGGTAGTACAAAAATTCCCTTTTTTGTCCTGCTAGATCTTTCTAGAATAATCCCCACTGTGTTGAGAGGTAAGGGGCCACATACCCCACTGTATTGTATAGACATGATCTTGTTCCTTTAAAATTATTCTGAGATAGTACATAAGTCCAGTCCTTCACGTCCTTTGGTGGCTGCCCAAAAGTCTGTAACCCAGCCTTGACTTGGTTTAAGAAAACCTGAAGAACAGGGCTCTGTATGGTTTTGCTCCACTTGGGATTGGGGATGTGGGAGCTGATGCCCCTTTCCTCATTTCCCAAAAGGGATCCTCCTTCATTATCAAATTTAGATCGTCATTGATTTGCCCATTGTTTTTCCTTTCCTTTCTTTCTTTCTTTTTTTTAAAAAATATGTTTAATGTTTATTTACTTTGAGAGAGAGGCAGAGTATGAGCCAGAGAGGGTCAGAGAGAGAGGGAGACACAGAATCTGAAGCAGGCTCCATGCTCTGAGCTGTCAGCACAAAGCCCCATGTGGGGCTTGAACTCACAAGCCAAAGTCGGATGCTTAAACCGACTAAGCCACCCAGGTGTCCCATAGTTTTCCTTTTCTACATTTGGCACAGTCCTTCTTGGGTAACTTCTTGGTTTGTCCCCTTGTTTGTTGGTGACAGTCCTTTGCATGTGCCCTGGTTTTCCACATTACAGCAGGCATGAGAGGCTGGAGACGGCCTCATAATAGCCACAAGAGTTTGTGTGTCATGGGTCTCAGTGCCGGCATTTTGGCATGCCCGAATGAATTCAGCGATACCTCTGGCTTGAGAACGTATGCCACAGAGAGTGGCCTGACACTCCGCAGTAGCATTTTCGTAGGCCAATTGCTGCCATAAAACTTGAGCAGTTTCTTCATTATCTATTTGCCTGGAAATAACCTGTTGTAACCTATTCATGAAATCAACGGCTCACTGACCCCCTGCCGTACAGTGGCAAAGGAACCTGTTTCTGTTTTTATGTCCGGGATTCCGGACTGGGCAGCAGTGACAATAGTAGAGCATTGTTGGAATAAGCTATGATTGGCCTGGGCTTGGGCTTGGGCCATGGTATATTGGCCTGTGGCATTTCTACTTCTATCAGAATACCCATATCTCGATTATGAATTGCCTGTGTGATACTTGATACTCTAAAGTCCACACAGCTGCCAAATCGCATTTTGCACCATCTCCCGCCTTCTCTACACCAGCCAAGGTGTTACTCAAAGACATATAAGGCGATGATTCATGGAAAGGGCCTTATGAATTGGAAGCTTGGGGAAGGGGATACGCATGTCTTCTCCCATTGGGACCACACTGGGCACCTGCCTGTCTGATTCAACCATACCATGAGTTGGAAGAATCTGCCTCTCAACCCTCCTCTCAGACGGCCAGAAAGCAGTGTAGTGTGTTTCCTATAAACTCCTTAACCAGGACATAGCTATTTGATTTCCCACATGTCCTGAGAATTGGTTTGTTGGTATGGGGAAGTTCCCCCCCCCACTCCCACGTGACCAGAACCCTAAAGACCTTTGCATATTTTTTAGTTGGATTATTTGTTTTCTTGCTATTGAATTGTCTGAATTCCTTATATATTTTGGATATTAATCCCTTACCAGGTATATTGGATATATGATTAAATATCAGATAAATATTTTCTCCTACTCCAAAGGTCACTTTTTCATATTGTTTCCTTTGCTGTGCAGAAGTACTTTTTAGTTTGATGTAGTTCCACTTGCTTATTTTTGCTTTTATTACCTTTGGTTTTGGTGTCCAATCCAAAAAATACCACAAAGACCAAAATCAAGGAGTCTACCCTCTTGTTTTCTTTGAGGAGTTTTATAGTTTCATGTCTTAATTCAAATCTTTAATCCACTTTGAGTTAGTTTTTGTGAGTGGTGTAAGGTACGGTTTTTGTTTGTTTGTTTTTTGTGGGGGTTTTTTGGTAGGTGAATATTCAGTTTTCCCAGCACCACTTATTAAAGAGACTCTCTTCAGGATTTTATGTTCTTGGTGCCCTTGTCAAAGATTAATTGACTGTATATAGGTGGGTTTATTTCTGGGCTCTCTATTCTCTTCCTTTGATCTATGTATCTATTTTTATGTATATACCCTACTATTTTGATTATAGTAATTTGAAGTCAGGAATATACCTCCAGTTCTGTTTACCTTTCTCAAGATTCCTTTGTCTATTTGGGGTTCTTTTGTGGTTTCTTATTTTTTATTTTAAAGTAATTTGATTCTTTCTGGAAATAGTAGTGATGTTCTTACATTCCGTCCACCCAAAGAAAGAGGAACCAAATTAAAGCGTCCAGAATTTTCCTCACCATACTGTCATAATTCTGTCTTTCTGATTACAAAGGATTTGCGCATGAATTATATCATGTGATCTCAAAACTGCCCCATGAGGGTAAACAGAACAGATCATTATATCTCATTTTATAAACAAGGCTCAGTTAAATATTTAGCCAGTATTTCCTAACATGATATGTATACCTCATTCATTTTTAAAACTTGACAAGGGCCTAATACCTGCTGGGCCTAGCACTAAGCACCCCAGGCTCTTCAGCTGCTCAATATGTATATAGCATCCCCACATGACTACTGATTTGGTACAGAGAGACTGCTAACTGTACACTGTTTGACTTAGGATAAGTATCTTTATCTTCTAGTTATAAATTTTCTCATATGTAAAATGAGAGGAATGTGCATGTCATCTCTAAATCCTGTATTAGAGTTGAAGACATCAATATGAATTCACGTTTACCTTACTATGGATACAGATGGATAAATATAGAAATAATGACAATTATGTGTATATTCATGTGATAGTATACACACATATATTTCCAAATTCTGGCCTCTGAAGGGCCTAGAACAAACTGACACCCTAGTAGAAATGAGCACACCTAGCACCTAGTTTTTGGGTTCTAATATAATTCTCTAATAAGAGGAACCAGGACCCTTGGGAGACATGGCCCCTCCCCCACTCATGCTCTGTCTTGCACTGTCTCTCAAAACTAAATGCGTTTTTAAAAAAAATTTTTTAAATATTTGTTTTTGAGAGAGAGACAGACAGAGCATGAGTGAGGGAGGTGTAGAGAGAAAGGGGGACAGAGAATCCAAAGCAGGCTCCAAGCTCTGAGCTGTCAGCACAGAGCCTGATGCAGGCAGGGCTCAAACTCACAAACCACGAGATTGTGGCCTGAGCTGAAGTCGACTGCTTAACCAACTGAGCCACCCAAGTGCCACAAAAATAAATTAATGTTAAAAAAATTTTTTTAAGTGTCAAGGTACTGAAAGACATTTCAAGATGTTAAGCATCCTTAAGCTCCTCAATCACTTTTTAATAAAAGTATTATTTATTTTATTTTTATGTATGTATATTGAGGTATATTCATGATTTTATTGAATCTGGTTTTTTAAAAATTTTTTCAAATGTTTTATTTATTTTTTGAGAGAGAGATAGAGACAGCCATGAGCAGGGGAGGGTCAGAGAGAGAGGGAGACACAGAATCTGAAGCAGGCTCCAGACTCTGAGCTAGCTGTCAGCACAGAGCCCCACGCAGGGTTCAAACCCACGAACCGTGAGATCATGACCTAAGCTGAATTCGGATGCTTAACCGACTGAGCCACCCAGGTGCCCCTTTATTTAATCCTTTAAAAACATTCCAATTTTTAAAAATACTCATGTTGAATTCATTCATTCAATTAATTAGTTACTAATTTACTGAGGTCTTACTGTATTTTAAGCAGCCCTGGGAATATGCAGAGTAATTACAAAGTACCTTCCTCTAAGGAATTTACTAGTTCAAGGAGGAAACAGGGGTAAGAACCAATTGATATTACATAGTGTGCCAGAAATACTCACCAAATGAAATTGAGCAACATACCAGCTATAATAAGGGCACAAAAGAAGGTCACCTATTTCAGATTTGGAGATTGGTAAGAGATTCCTGGAAGATAATAGATGAAGTGAATCTTGAGGGTAAAATAAGTGCTAGGCATCAGGGCAAGTGGAGAATTTACCAAGAGGAGGGTACAGCAAAAGAAGGTTTACAGAAGGATGGAAAAACATTTTCCAAAAAAATCTGGAAAATTCCAAGTAGGCAATCTGGAATGTTTATATCCTATTATATACCATATTGCCATTGAGAAAAGTAACAAGGCACAGACTCCGTATTGAGCAAAATCATCTCATTTTTTAATGTACTTACCATTAATATACCATAAATTTTGCTAGTGGAGACTATTGGCTCAGTCTGTTTAGCTACAGGAAGGACCTTATCTAAGTGATTTTAAGAAGATGTCTCTTTTGACCTTATTTCACCATTTTCTCCTCTCTACAATTGTAGTCCATATTTATTCAGCAAAGAAGACAAAATTACTAAAGTAAGTTATATTACACTTTATTAGAACAACTTAATATGTAATTTAAAACATAGTAATTTAAACATAAACAAATTTACACATAGTAATTTAAATGAATCCAATATTCTTCCTCTCTCTGAGAAAGTTCCACTAGAATGTGGCTCTGGGTCAAGCCCTGAACCCAAAAATATATATTTCTTTATATTTTTTAATAATTTTAAACTTTAGAATCATTTTAGATTTAAGAAAAGCTGCACAAATAGAAGTTCTATATACCCCACACCCAATTTCCTTTATTGTTAACATCTCACGTTACTATGATATATTTGTCACAACTAATAAACCAATAATGGCACATTCTCATTAACCAAAATCCATACTTTATTAATATTTCTTTAGTTTTTTTTGAAAATGTACTAAAATGTAATCATCATAAAAGCTGTAATTTAAACTGACAGTAAAACACAAGAAGCAATATTGGAGTTGGTTTAGTACATATTTAGGCTCTGAAAGCCATAGAAATCAGTTATCCCAGTTTCTTTCCTATAAAAGACCAATTTTTCCAAAGCATTATGCACACACAATTTTAATTAGAATATCATGACAACAATACTTCATAATTAAAAACATTTTTTTAATGTTTATTTATTTTTGAGAAAGAGACAGAACATGAGCAGGGGAGGGGCAGAGTGAGAGGGAGACACAGAACCCGAAGCCGGCTCCAGGCTGTGAGCTGTCAGCACAGAGCCCGATGCGGGGCTCGAACTCACAACCCGTGAGATTGTGACCTGAGCAGATACCAGACGCTTAAGTGACTGAGCCACCCAGGCACCCCCATAATGTTTTAAATACAAAATGAAGCCAATAACCCAAAAAGTTATCTGGCGCAATGAGTTCATTACAGATATGAAGTATAATGGTTCAACTTTTTAGTGCTTGACAGGGAAGAATCATGATAAAGAGGTCAGTATGAAATCGTTTGATTACAGTAGCACTACCTCAGCTTCAAAATGCATCCCTGCTCTTTGTGTAATCACATTAGAGTCAAGCATATTTATTTTCACATCTGCTATAACTGCTGTTGCAAAGGAGAAATACTATTATTTTCCAAGTGATATACAGAGAGCAATTTTTTTTTTCCTCCAGAGAATTTCTGCAAGCCAATATAAGATTTAAATTCTTCACATAATATATAAAACAGGAGAAGCCTCTTCAGATTTCATGTTTGAAGTCTGGAGTGCTGGTACTTCCCAGATAGGCAACAGTTCATTCCTGTAATCTGGCCCAGAGCTGCTGCTCACTGCGGGTCTAAAGCAGCAGACAGGATTGCTTTTTAGGCTGCTTTTCCGCTGGTGTTTTTCTGCTTATCTGTCTGACCAGGTCATAAAAGATCTCATTAATGTTGATCTCTAACTTGGCAGAAGATTCTCAAAAGGCATAGTCATGCCACCGTCTTGCTAAATTCAGACCCTGTTCTTTACCAACTACTTGCTTACCTTCCAGGCCACATTTATTGCCAACTAAAATCACTGGAACATCTTCTGTGTCCTTAACCCATACGATCTGTTCCTCAGGCCCTATACGTCATTAAATGTGGACTGAGCTGTAATCAGATACAATAGTGCAAACCCTTGGCCACCGTTCATATACAGATCCCTCATGGTTATAAATTCCTCTCTCCTGCTGTGTCCGGGATTTCAAACTTATGCAGTTGGCAATCTATTTCATCTTGCTTTCTGGAGGAATCTTCTATCGTTGGGTCCTATTTTTCAGCAAAAATTATGGGAACAAACTGAACTGGGAGATGAGGCCTCCCACACCTCCCGAACTAAGGACCACTAGCTTGTACACACCCCTGACATGGGCTGTTTAAACACTGACAGTCTACTCAACGCCATTGAAGCTACAGTGAGACACACACTGTTATACACAGAGTAACCACCCTCTGATCCAGTTATCTCACTTCTGGGGATCTATCCCCCACCCCCGCCCCACCTCGCCTCGGTCTGGGCCGTCCCCGCTCCCCCTCCTCGGTGTCTACACAGTACCTATGCTGTGGCTCTGCTCCGGCTCTGGGCGACAGCAGTGGTGGCACCTCTAGAACACACTCATGCCTAATATTTCTTTAATGTTTACTTAGTGTCCTTTCTATGTTCCGGGATCCTACCCAGGATACATTACCCGCAAATGTCAAGTGTCTTTAGGCTCCTCTGTACTACGACAGATTTTCAAACTTTCTTTGTATTTGATGATCTGGATAGTTTCAACATGGTTAGCCATTTTTAAAAAATTTTTAAATGTTTATTTATTTTTGAGAGAGAGACAGAGACAGAGTGTGAGCAGGGGAGGAGCAGGGAGAGAGGGAGACAGAATCTGAAACACGTTCCAGGCTCTGAGCTAGCTGTCAGCACAGAGCCTGACGCAGGGCTCAAACCCACAAACTGCAAGATCATGACCTTAGCTGAAGTCGGACTCTTAACCTACTGAGTCACCCAGGCGCCCCTTAGGTCATCTATTTTGTTGCTCAGATTGTTTGTTCTACCTTTGACCACTGAGACCACTTTAGGTTCGCTTCTGTATCCCTTTGACATATCCCTACAAGTTTGTTTTTTGAACACTTTCTTACTTTCTGGCACAAGAATGAGTGTGTGTGTGTGTGTGCACGCGCACATGTGTGTATAATATGATGGGAAAATGAAATAATGGGAAAGTGATATAACCTTCCAACATAATTACAAAAGCAAAGGATGGTAAAGTGATGAATGTTACATATTCATAAGCAACGAATCTTAGAGTTCGGTTTCCTATTCATAATTTACTTTTAGCTTGGTTTAGAACTTGGTTAACCAATGATTTTTTTTTTTGTAACCATCCATATTGTAAATAAAATGAGTCAATGAATTTAGAATTACATACTTTTATTTAAAGGGGAAACTAGGGTACTTATTGCTGATAACTGGTAATTACATTATCAAAGGGCTGTTCATTCAATAGGCTTACATGTTAAAAGAGGCATATTTACATGTTAAAAGTAGGAACCGAAAAAGAAGCAAGCCACCTTTACTTTTCAACTAGAATAATCTGCAGATGGTAAGATCCTCGGTACACTTTTAAAAGATAAATCAGCAGTATCACAAGTTTTCAGGAAGGAAAAAGACCTAAGAAGTAGTACCGTTTCTTAGTTCTCTAATTTTCAAAAAGGCCAAATTTCTAAATTAGGCCAAATGGCAAGGAACTGAGCAAGTTGTTAAATGATTAGGAGGAAGTTGTAGTTCTTACATTTCTGGTTCTCTTACGTGTATTTACATTGGGAAAGATAATCATTTCTAATGTTGTTTGTTTAGTTCAGATTTATCCTTTTGTTATATAATAGGCAGCAATGTGAAAATGTATTGCACAACAGCTTATTTATGGAGATAAAACTGGCTGGTATATCTAGTACCATTCTTGATCAAATTCGGTGTGCCCAATAGCTAACACTTGTTTAACTCTGTGAGACGAGAACAGACTAGAGCCTCTACAAATGAGAAAACGGGATTCATGTCCTGGGACATAAACAGGAGCCTCTGCTTTTCATTTGCTCTGTTTTCCAGAACTCCATTGTATGACATTAAGAGAACTGTTATAAGCAGACTGCCCCTATATTAAGTACCAATCCTATTTTAATACATAAATAACCTCTTTGAATATTGACAACTTAGGCTCTGTGTGTGTGAGGGAGTGGAGAGGAGAACGTAGGAGTGAGGGGAGACAAAAGACATTTGTAGGCCACACTACAAAAGTTGGCAGCTTTTTTTTTTTGGATCCTGTTTTCTAAGGCAAAGTCTTGTTGGATCCTAATATGGGAACTAGGGGCACCTGGGTGGCTTAGTCGGTTAAGCGTCTGACTTCGGCTCAGGTCATGATCTCACAGTCCGTGGGTTTGAGCCCCGTGCTGGACTCTGTGCTGACAGCTCAGAGCCTGGAGCCTGCTTCAGATTCTGTGTCTCCTTCTCTCTCTGCCCCCCTCCCCTGCTCGCTCTCTGTCTCTCAAAATAAAATAAAGACATTTAAAAAAATTTAAAAAAATACTATGGGAACTAAGAGATCAAAAGAAGACTGCCAGCTAACTTAAAATCCCAAGTTTTTCAGCCAAGTTGAACCTATTCATAGACGCTAAATTATTAGAATGACCCATAAGCATAGAAAGCTGAAGGTAGTTTTTTCATTGAGAAAATAAAGACATGTTACCTAGGGGAAAAGAGTGAAAAGGATGCGGTATCAGACACACACACTAGTGAATTGCTAGTGAAATAAAGTTTTTTAAGTGATGATATATCTTATCTTAGATATATATAAGGCCATTAATTCCCTGATCTCTCAGGAGACCTACATTTAGTTACAATATTAAAAACAAAAGATTGAACTTTTTTTTTGAGAGAGAGAGAGAGAGAGCAAGAGCACACTCAAGAGAGGGGCAAAGGGGGGGGGGAAAGAGAGAGAGAGAGAGAGAGAGAGAGAGAGATCTTAAACAGGCTCCACATTCAGCATGGAGCCTGACACGGGGCTTGATCCCACAACCCTGGGATCATGACCTGAGCTGAAGTCAAGAGTTGGATGCTCAAACGACTGAGCCACCCAAGTGCCCCAAGACTGAACTTCTAATAGAAAATCAAATCCTATCAGAAGCAGAGTTCCATGGAGTCACCCATTTCTTATACAGATATTGACTTCTGCTCCCCACCATAATAGTGATAACATTTATTAAGCACATACCATATGTCAAGAAGTCTGCTAAGGACCTACAAAGATGACTGAAAGGGTACCTGAGCTCACAGTCCAGGGGTTACTAGAAGGAAAAAGTGGTGGGTCATAGAGGGTGGGAGGGAAATCAATATGAATGAAAAGCTAGAGGCTCACCGTAGGGAAAAGAAGAAAGAGGATGAATGCTTTGGCAAGATAGATTCCTGAGCAATGTGAAGTTGAGAGTTGTTCAATCTGAAGGCATCTCTAGATCCAGCTTTCCAAAGAAAACTGGGGCAATGACAAATGGGACAGCTAAATATAGGTCACAATTACAGCAAAGAAAACAACAGCCAGGATAAACTTGGCCATTGTTATTGCTGAAGTCGTGGAATTGCTGCGTTCGATTACTCTTGTCATCAATGGCTTTCTGACACGATCTTCAGTAGTGAGGATAGCTTTTCGGGCTCCATCCCATTTTCCAGGGCCTTGTAGACGATACTGGATTGGAGTGCAGGGTCCCCAAAAGAGCTGTATTGCTAGTTTGGGGTCAGTGAAGGCTAGAGACAGCAGATTGGGCCTGACACCCACCAGGTCAGCAAGCTCATCCATGGTATCTATATAGTCTCCCTGGATGGTATGGCGTTGGCTCTCCACATACCTGAAGCAGAGAAGACAGAAGCCATGGCCTGTCAACAATTCAGTCAATCAGTTAATCAATGCTTTCGGACTGCCTGTTATTGGCTGCATATTTGGCAAGGAGCAGTAGAAAACAGAGAAGAAAGAAAAGACATTGTCTTTATCCTTAAGGACCTTATAATCTACCAGAAGATAGAAGATAGATACAAATAGAGCACAAAAGAATATAAGACTTTTGGTATATTGTGTGGTTTTAGATTGTTGAATAGAAATGTTAGAAGAGGGTAGTTAAAATAGAGCAATGCGTCCTTGAAAGATGTGGAAGATATATCTGCTAGCAAACAGCAAAGTGTTACAAGTCAGGGGAGCAGCAGAATGAAGGAATAAAGCAGGAATGAGTGTAGAGTATGAGCATGGACTATCTATGGGTGCTACCTACAGTAGAAGAGGCGTGTTGTGGGAAAACAAGGATGGATAGAGAGAGGCAAATATAGCAGATTCAGATAGAGAGGACTCTGATATTATGAGAAAACTCACCACAAAATTTTTCAAGTTTGGGATCCTCAAATGTTTTATGAGGCAGTGGCTCTAGGGTCCACAGAGCAGGACTTCCCAGGGTCAATGCTAATTTGGAATCCGGAAAGGTGTAGGGGGAGGACTTATCCCACAAGAGGAAGTGGCCCTCCAAACAGAGCCAGATGGAGGGATTACATCAAGAGCAGATTTGAAGAACTAGCACTTTTTAGAGGAAAAATGTGGTAACAGATACTCATGGAAGGAGTGGACTTTAAAGAGCTCACTGGTAACTCTTCTTACTTCTTATAATGAAAATAAAACAAAGAACAGCAGGACAGAAAGGAAGGAAGAGGAAAACCAAGTCAAACTAATTGAGATTAGATGGGATTACTTGAGGAATCCAAAAACAGGGACAGGAAAAAAATAATAGAAAAGAAATTTGAGGTAGAATGGTGAGATGGAATTCCAGGGGAACTGACAGATGGTCAAATAGCAATTTCCTGAAATGGGACTAGTTTCGAAGAGAAGTGAAACAGGAAAGAATTTGAGAGCTTACTTTTTCGGATGTTATGTTGGCTCAAGGGTCTGTAGGCATGCATTTATCCTACAGTGGTGGGTCATGAAGGTTTACCGAAAGGATTTGCTTACACCAGCCTTGTAGGGTTGTTGTGAGGATTAAATAAGTCATGCATATGAAACGTAGTGTGTGTACATAGTTGACCCTCAATAAAGGTTAAGTAAATAAAGGTTAAATTGTGTCTTTGAGGACTGCTCACGGTCAGAAGGGAGTTAGACAAAAATAAGTCAAAGGAAAGAGAGGCGGGAAATTGAAATAGGATATTTGCTGTCAGGAAAGCAAGGAAAGAAAGCACTCCAAGAAGAAAGAAACATTTACAAGCACCAAACTCACCAGTGAGACGAAAAATGAAATTGGTCATAGATGACCTTCAAGATAGCAGTTGCATAAGTAAGGATAGAAGTTACAATGCCGGAGGCTTAGGAGGAAGAAAAGGATGAGAATTTAGAGCATATAATGTAGAATGTTTATTGTAGAAAGCTAGCAATGAAAGGAGAGAAATAGCAGAGTACCTGGAAAGGGTATCAGGGTTAATTAAAAACTTCCTCCTTGTTCCAGACAGGGGAGAGTTATGCTAATAAAATCAATTAAAGAAAGCTACCTTTTTTTGGGCCTGGAATGGTTATATCCCTAACTTTTGCACAAAAATTTAGGAACTTACCATCAACTTCCACTCTGTCCAAATAAAAATCACCCTGTGCATAAACTCAAGTTCTGAAATTCAGATGGCTAAATTACCATGTTTCCCCAAGCACTAAGCAACTAGCTGATGTTACCAGCTTCCCAAATCACAAAGACTGTTCATACTATGAGCTGCTGTGAACTGAGTGTGCTATTACATGATGACAGCCGACAAAGCAGCCTATGTTGATTTGTTTTTCTTTTCTTTCTTTCTTTTTTTTTTTTAAGAGTAGGCTGCATGCCCAGTGTGGGGCTTGCACTCATGACCCAGAGATCAAGAGTCTGATGTTCTACCAATTGAGCTCCCCCCAGTGCTCACCTATGCTGATTTGTAAATCTACCTACGGATTTATAACTGGACCATATCTTCCTCCCATTAAATCACTGACTCTCTTCCTTTGTCTGGCAGTTTTACTAGCATTTGAGTAATCCTGCCAAAATTAATATACCTGATTTTCTCTCCATGTGCTTTTTCCTACCTTTCTTCTTTAATCATAGGTTCTAATCATAGGATTTTAAATGCTTTTCTCTCCTTTTCCATGTATATTCAAACCATATAGTGCTAATTCTCCTCCATTTTATTGTCACAAACGATTATTTCCCTCCTTTCAAAATATAATCTAACTCCTTAAAATAACACGAGGAAGATAAATATAGTACAGTATTGCTCTAATTAAGAACCAGGTAGAAACATTAACCACATACTCTCTTACCTTTTTTCAATTTCCTCTTGAGCCTTAGCTATTTCCGCTTTCATTTTGCTTTGTGAGGGCAATGTCTTCAGCCCTAAAGAGAAAAATCAAAAGTTTATGTGTAAAATTACCTAAAGAGAAAAATCAAAATTTTAAGTCTAAGATTACCTCACTGGCAACTATAATCCTATTAACAGTTACTGTGCCATGGAGAATTCACAGAAATACAGGATAATTTTCTGTACTCAAGTAGGTTACAATTCACTGGGTCACCTTCCCCTATCACCCCCATGATATGTTGATATTAATGACGGTAGCTTACTCTATTCTACTATGTCTTTGGGAGAAATTTTTCCTATTCTGCCTTCCAATCGGTACCTTCTTTCTCCATCTTCCAATTGGGAAATGAAACATGGACATAAGGAAATGATAAATGGCTCCAAAAGTATATGAAAAACGAAGAACAAAATAAAGGGCAGGGTGCATTTGTACTCTTAGTAACAAACAGGCTTTACCACAGAGAGAAGGAAGTAAAAATAAACTCTTAATCTGATTTTACGGCTAAAGTCCTATGAAAGATAAGACGTTTTCTATTCTGCTTGGATTTTTCACAATTTCCAAGGCAGCCTATTTCATCTTCAAGTGGCAACAGCTGACAGAAAAAGGTTGGCATGTTTGTCTTTAACGTTAAACTAATTTTGTGCAACCCTCAAAGTTTCACACCTTGCTTCTGATCAGCCCTTTAAAGTGATACTGAGCAAATCAAATCCTTCTGCCATGGGACATTCTTTTTTTTTTTTTAAGTTTATTTATTTTGAGAGAGAGAGAGCGTGCGTGTGCAAGCGAGCATGGAGTGGGGCAGAGAGAGGGAGAGAGAGAAAATTCCAATGCCCGCCATTAGCACAGAGCCTGATGCGGGGCTCGAACCCACAAACTGTGAAATTGTGACCTGAGCTAAAACCAGGAGTTGGATACTTTACCTACTAAGCCACCCAGGTGCCCCTGGCATGGGACACTCTTCAAATATTTGAAGGGAACTCTCCTATCTCCCCTGAATCTTATCTTCTCTAGGTAAACTTCTCCAGCTCCTTCAGTTATACTTCAGATGGTACATTTTCAAACCCCTGAACCATTCTTGTCTCTATCCTTTCCATGCATTCCAGTTTCACTTTTAAAATATGTCTTTGAGGGGCACCTGGGTGGCTCAGTCGGTTAAGCGTCCGACTTTGGCTCAGGTCATGATCTCACAGTTTGTGGGTTTGAGCCCCATGTTGGGCTCTGTGCTGACAGCTAGCTCCTGCTTCTGATTCTCTTCTGATTCTGTGTCTCCCTTTCTCTCTGACCCTCCCCTGCTCATGCTGCCTCTCTCTTAGAAATAAATTTAAAAAACATTAAAAAAATTTTTTTAAATATGTCTTTGGGTATGCTAGCCAGTTTAGAGAAGAACAGTTATACATTCTAGGACATCACAATTCTTTTTTTTTTTTTAATTTTTTTTTAATGTTTTATTTATTTCTAGGAGAGAGGGAGAGACAGCGTGAGCAGAGGAGGGTCAGAGAGAGAGGGAGTCACAGACTGAAACAGGCTCCAGGCTCTGAGCTGGCAGTCAGCACAGAGCCCGACGCGGGGCTCGAACCCACGAACCGCGAGATCATGACCTAAGCGAAAGTCGGACGCTTAACCGACTAAGCCACCCAGGCGCCACCGGACATTACAATTCTTTAATGATGCTAGATAGAATTAAGCTTTTTAGAAGCCATATCATTCTCCTGACTCATACTGAGCCTACTATCCTGAATCCAAAGTTTTCTCTCATGTTCTCCTAGCTGAAACTGAAAGAGGAGTTGTAAAAGGGGGAAAGTAAGATTTGAGAGGTTGAATCTGACACATTCTGATCTAGTCTTTAACCAGGTCTTAACTTTTGGCTGAAATCAATCACACCATCTCTATATTTGCTTTTCTCTATAATGTCTTTTGCTTCACAAATATATATATCAGTTGTCTAAAATCTAGATGAGTGTCTGGAGTGCACACTGGAATCAATTGAGGAACATTTTCTTAGAGATCTTATGTCTGGCCCACCCTAGACTTTTTAAAACATCACCAGGCAAAGCATGCCTATTTTGGGGAACATTTCCCAGGAGACTCCAATATGTGTCTATCGTTATAAATTATGACTTTACATTCACTCAAAAATAATTTTTGAGGGGCGCCTGGGTGGCTTAGTCGGTTAAGCGTCCGACTTTCGCTTAGGTCATGATCTCGCGGTTCGTGGTTTTGAGCCCCGCATGGGGCTCTGTGCTGACTGCCAGCTCAGAGCCTGGAGCCTGTTTCAGTCTGTGACTCCCTCTCTCTCTGACCCTCCCCTGCTCACGCTGTCTCTCTCTCTCTCTCTCCTAGAAATAAATAAAAATATTTTTTAAAAAAATAGTTTTTGAGCACTAATTTTATGCCAGCCACTATTACAGTCATACATATTTTTCATTTATTTAAAAGCAAGAACATAAACATAATTAAGCATACCATTAAATAATTAAGTAGTAAACTTGCCTGGTCACTTACCTTTAAACACCTGAGTGACCCAGCGTCCTTGGAGCTCTGAAATGGGCATAATGGCACCCAAAGGCTGGATCAAGCCTATGATGGCAAGAGTTGGCTTTTCCAAGTTAGGAGGGAAGACCTTTTTATATAGGGATACCTTGTTTTTGACTACTTGAACAGAATCTTCAAGAAAAGGAAAGGCAAAGGTATAGCCTGTGGCAAAGATAACAGCATCAATGTCATCCTCCCTGGAGCCATCTTCAAATATGGCGGCTGTCTCTGTGAATTCCTTCACATTTCCTTTCACCTTCACCAAGCCAGAAACTATACGATTTGGCAGGTCATCATTCACTGTTGGATGCTGACTCAGAGCTCTATGAGTGGTGATAAAGATCAAAAGGAGAAGTGAAAGAGAGATTGAGAGAGAGAGAATATTAGTAACATGTAAGTAAAATTCTATGTTGATGGAGGTAGTTAAACAATAGGTCAATGGTCTCTCTCTGGACCTATTCATGAAATGTGGGAAAGGTCTAACATATACTGGCTTGGCACAGACTAGGATCTCAGAGCAGAAGTCTGGCCCTGGATGGCACTGAAAGAGAAGATGTTGGAGAAGCAAAAGAAGAATGGTCTTATTTGAAGAGTGTATATATGGTTTTTTTAAGGAATAGTAATATTTTCAGTGATATGATAAGGTCACGGGCCTATAGTTTCTTTCTGTCCATATGTCAGTAAGTCAATAGAACTATCAGCATTCTTTTGAGTCTCGTTTCCAGTTTCAAACCACCAAGAGCTAAAATTAGACCATCATTTCCCAAACTGTATAATAAATTACATACATTTAGTAACTCATAAATGAATTCTGTATATGCTCACTTATTTGAGACTTATATAAAGTCAGTGAAGGAGGCAGGACAAGTGTCATTATCCAGGTTCTGGAGATGAGGAAATTGAGGCCTAAAGAAGTAAAGTGGCTTGCCCAAGGTTACACAGTCTAGGATTTTAGAATTTGTATCAGAATGTTTTTTATGAATTCTCTTGAGATCCTCTGGGTCTGTTAAGTATTATTTCCTAGAGATAGCATAGGATAAGGGTGTCAAAAAAAAAAATAGGGTTTCCAGTATCTTGGACCTTTCTAAAAATCAGTGTGAATCCTTGGACCCTTAGTTAACAAGGCTCTGACAATTCTCTGCCTATTGTGTTCAGACAGAGCTGGCCTAGCCTCAGGAACATGGTGTTATTGTTAATGATTTGTTGCACATAGTTATGCTTTAACTCTAACCTTTAGGTACAGATTGTTTCCATTCCGACCTCGTGATTTTATCTTTCTCTCCAAACGTATTCCTTTTCACAAATAGTACCACCACCCTCATAGTTTCCCAAGCCACCAAATTGTGAGTGTTTGTCTGTTCACATGGGCTGTTCTCTTTCTCCTCTTAACATCCTCAGAGTAGTTTTATCTATTCTCTATGTTACTGGGACTGTCACAGTTGTCTTTAGGGCCTCCTTCTCCATCCCCCTTCGGTCTACCTTCTACATCAGTTTTGGAGTGGTTGTTCCAAAATGTATTTATTATTAGGTTACTCACTTGCTTAAAATCTTTCAATGGTTCTGAACTGTCTCCAAACGTTTTATTTAGCAGAGGATACAAAGGTTTTAATGTACCTGTTCAGTGAGACTAGAGATGTACCCAATCACTCTTTCATCTTTGCCATTTTATTAGAGTCCAGCCAAACCAGACTACATGCAAGTCCAAGAGCAAAATGTATTTTTCATTTTTCTGAGAACCTGTACTTAGAATGCTACTTCCTTGCCTTATTTGCTTGACTACCTCCTATTGTTCTATAAAGCCCCAATTTATTTTGTAATCACTGAAGTCATGGATGCTATGGTTTCCATAATTGGGTAAAACAAATGAGTGAAAAGTCGTTGAGGAACATAATCTCAGAGTATCACCCAACTGATTAATTTCAACGGAAAAACTCTTTACAAAGGAGAAACCTGGTAGCTGTCACCTTATTCAAGTGATCAAATTTAATATCATTAATACGGGATAAGCTCATATCATGTGACTCCTCATGTGATCCACAGAGAAGGCATAACCTGTAAATATCTGCAGCAAAAATGTTTCACCTGAATATAGAAAAGGCAGAATCCTTTTAGAACAATGCAAGTCCAAATTTAGAGACTTTCTAGAAAACAAGTGGCTTCTTTTAAAAAAAGTCTGTCAAAAAATGGTGAATTATTTCAATTGAAGAGATTAAAGAGATATGACAGTTAAATGCAGTGGGGTAATACCTGAAAGGATCCTGAATTTAAAAATGAAAGAGGGGCGCCTGGGTGGCTCAGTCGGTTGCACGTCTGACTTCAGCTCAGGTCATGATCTCACAGTCTGTGGGTTCAAGCCCCATATCGGGCTCTGTGCTGACAGCTCAGAGCCTGGAGCCTCCTTCGGATTCTGTGTCTTCCTCTCTCTCTGCCCCTCCCCTGCTCATGCTCTGTCTCTCTCTCAAAACTGAATAAACATTTAAAAAATAAATAAATAAATAAAATAAAAATGAAAGAGCTGGAAGTAGTATTATTGGGACAATTTAGGACATTTGAATATGTGATACATTAGAAAATAGTATTTTAGGGGCACCTGGGTGGCTCAGTCGGTTAAGCATCAACTTCGGCTCAGGTCATGATCTCACGGTTCGTGGGTTCAAGCCCCACGTCGGGCTCTGTGCTGACAGCTCAGAGCCTGGAGCTTGTTTCAGATTCTGTGTCTCCCTCTCTCTCTGACCCTTCCCTGCTCATGCTCTGTCTCTCTCAAAAATAAAATAAAACCTTAAAAAAATTTAAAAAAAACTTGTATCTGAGGAAATGATAAAATGATTAATGTCAAGGAGAATCATAGCTTGAAGATTACAGATGAGTAGATCTTGGACCCCTATGGGGACAAAATAGAAATCTGATCTCAGATCTGTGGATTTTCTTTCTTTTTCTCTTTTCTATTCTTCTTCTTCTTCTTCTTCTTTCTTCTTCTTCTTCTTCTTCTTCTTCTTCTTCTTCTTCTTCTTCTTCTTCCTTCTTTCTTCTTTCTTCTTCTTTCTTCTTTCTTCTTTCTTCTTTCCTCTTCTTATCTCTACACCCAACGTGGGGCTCTAACTCACAGTCCTGAGATCAAGAGTTGCCTGCTCTTCCAGCTGGGCCAGCCAGGCACCCCACAGATCTGTGGATTTTCTTAATGTATGGGGAGGAGTAGCTCTCCTGTTAACCTGTATGAACAGTCCTTTTCTTGCGCCTCAGCCATTACTGCCCCCCTCCCATCCAGGCCACATACCTGTGTTTAGGCTTTAGACCAAACATTTCATGGTCAAACCTTTGGTTCATCTTTCTCTCCAAAAAATAGTTTGCTGATGATTGACCTAGAATCTTCTGAAGAAAATGTTTAAATCGAGAAGCCAATAGCACATCAACAGGAAATCCATAGTCTGCTACACGATTCAGGATCCAGGATCCTCTCCTGGTGCTGAGGAAAACCTGGGGCACGGAGAAAAAATGGTTTGCTTTTGCCATCTTCTGGCTCATAACCCTCCGATAGCACCCCGCGCTCTTCAAGATCAAGTCCAGACTCCTTCATCTCTCTTTTTAGTCCCTGCACCATCTTTTTTTTCAATTTTCTGCAGTTTTCCTTCTCAAACACTACGTGTACAATTAGATTAGTGTATTCACTGAGTAAGAATGCGTCTTGCTCTGAACCACCACTGCATTTCTGCTTCAGGTCATTATGCCTCCTTGAAAACTTGCCTATCCTCTTCATTCCCCAAAGCCTATTTATTGTTAAGATCCAGGTCAAGTCCGCCTCCTCCTTAAGACACCACTGACCCTTCTGGCTGACGATTTTCTCTCCATCCTGTGACCTTCTCTAGCACTTCTCACCCGTCCAGCTCATTTAAAATCATGGAGCAGTCGAATTGAAAGCAATTGGACATTATTTAATCCAAAACCTTCAGACTTTTTTGGCCTTTGACATTGTTTGCACTATTTAAAAAAAACCCACACCTGTTATCTATCATTGATATTGACATTAAACTTTTTACACTCTTATTTCTTTCTCTCCAAATGTGTTTCCTCCACGGTGTGAGGTATAGCGTACATATCTTCTAGTCTCCCCAACACATCATCCTCATTGTTTCCATTTATTGAGAATTATGACCTGTAAGTGATTGTGCTAAGTCCTTTATCTATGTTTTATTTAATCAGTACAACAGTCTCTTGAGGTAGGTATTATCATCCTCAGTTTATGGATGAGAAGATGAATAATTTGCCTTAGATCATACAGCTAGTAAATGGCAGACCTGAATTTCCAACTCAGGTCTGATTCACCCCAAAGCCTGTGCTGAAGAATTGTTTCGTTGACTGTTTAATGGGAAAACTGCAGATTGCTTGTCGAACAACAGGAAGCTGATAAAGTTTTGATAGTCAATTACTTGGCAAAAGTATCTCTTTCTCTACAAAACTCTCTTTTGTCTAAGATCTTTTGTCTAAGATCTCCTATAAAAAGGTGACCTGTCTACAGAGGGATAATAATGTACTTCACGCATACATTCTCGCTGATGGTGACCTCCCATGCTCGCATGATTCAGCACTTTTACACATCAGTCTAGAGAGTATGCATGGTCCTAGGATCCACACTGCTGTTTGTGCGGTCTGTATAACTTTTGTTATAAAAGTAGATGTGCGATGTAAATGCTCAGAGTCTCCATGGAAAGGCTCCCTATGTATAAAATCATGATAATAATATATCCCAAGGCTGTTGTCAGAATTAAATAGTGGGTTTTTTGTTTTTGTTTTTACTTTTTAATGTTTATTTTTGAGAGAGCACATGAGGGGGAGGGGCAGAGAGAGAGAAGGGGACAGAGGATCCAAAGCAGGCTCCAGGCTCCAAGCTGTCAGCACAGAGCCCAACGTGGGGCTCAAACCCACATAATGTGAGATCATGACCTGAGCCAAAGTGGACGCTCAACCGAGTCACACAGGCACCCCGAAATAGTGTTTTTGCAAAGAGTGTGGCATATGGTAACCATTCAATAAATGCTTAATGGTTACCATCATACTTCTTATTTCAGTTTTCCATCCATACCTTGTTTTCACGCCATATTTATAAATCTGGATTTATAAGAAAAAAAATCTAAGGAAGCTGTTTTATCAGAAACGGATATTTTCTCTTCTCAAAACCATTATATCACGAGAATTATTTTTTTTTAAGATTTTTTTTTTTAATGTTTTATTTATTTCTAGGAGCGAGAGACAGCGTGAGCAGGGGAGGGTCAGAGAGAGAGGGAGTCACAGACTGAAACAGGCTCCAGGCTCCGAGCTGGCAGTCAGCACAGAGCCCGACGCGGGGCTCGAACCCACAAACCGCAAGATCATGACCTAAGCGAAAGTCGGAAAGTCGGACGCTTAACCGACTAAGCCACCCAGGCGCCCCTATCATGAGAATTATTATACCAAAACTTCCTTGATATGCTGCAACTAATAGATCCATTTAAATTTTTTGATTTACAAATAACTTCTAATAAATGCAATTTGATATGTAAAGGAAAAAGTTAGAGCCCAGCAATTGAGTTTCTTTGGCTCGCGTTAATGGGGTGCCAGCAATGCCTCTGCCTGGCAGACGTGGTTTTGCTGTGCATTGTCCTGGACTTTCTCTGACACAGCCACCTTATCTCCACCCACTCTTGATGCTCTCTTCTTTGGCAATGTATGGTTCATCAGTGCATGGAAGTTCCAGTCCTTTACACTGACCATTCGATGTGCTTTGGGTCCCCACATATACCTTGCACAATCTTTTATCATAACACCTACACACATTTTTACCATTTTTTGTTTTTAATACCTATTTCCTGATAAAGCTTGTTGAATTGATGCATGGAATAACATATGAAATTACTTTTGTGGTGATAGATGGGGATAATACTGAGAAGAAGTGTTATTGAATAGAGTTTCTGGGTAAAGGGCATTTGACAAACTTGTGGCATTAAACTTCTATTTAAAAAAAATAATAGGGGTGCCTGAGTGGTTCAGTCGGTTAAGCATCCAACTTTGGCTTAGGTCATGATCTCATGGTTAGTGGGTTCAAGTCCCACATCAGCTCTGTGCTGACAGCTCAGAGCCTGGAGCCTGCTTCAGATTCTGTGTCTCCTTCTATCTCTGGCCCTCCCCGCTCATGCTCTGTCTCACTCTCTCAAAAAAATAAATAAAATTAAAAAAAAACACATATTTTTGGAGAAACATAGCTTAATTAAAGTTACTGGAAAACAACCATTTACCTATTGTCAATAAAGTTATGATTCAACAAAGATATGAATAACAAAATGTAACAACGACATGTCTTTTTCTAGGAATTTGCAGTGAAGGCACTCTCTTCCCAGTTTGAAAATCTATGATAAAAAAACAAAACGAAACAAAATAAAAAAGACCTCTAGGACACAGAAATTGCTTTAGCGTGAACGTCCTTCTATTACAGAACTGTATGCAAAGGCTGAGGTGAACCGCTTGCATGTAGTACAGTGTGGATGGTTTCCATACTGATACCCATGTTATCGTCGGAAAGATTAGACTGCTTCTCTCTTCCGTTTGGGGAGAGAAGAGGAAAATCCCCCCACCGTCCTATGAGTGCAAAGCCTTAGAGCTAAACCAGTGTGCCTGCCTTCACGCAAGATGGTGGCACTTGTGCTGTCCTAAACAAGAGCCACACTTAGTAGGCTGCATTTGACCAAACTCCCAAAGCAACTGTTGGTCTTTAAAGTCAGGGGCACAATGGGGCGCCTGGGTGGCTTAGTCGGTTGAGCGTCCGACTTTCGCTTAGGTCATGATCTCGCGGTTCGTGGGTTCGAGCCCCGCGTGGGGCTCTGTGCTGACTGCCAGCTCAGAGCCTGGAGCCTGTTTCAGTCTGTGACTCCCTCTCTCTCTGACCCTCCCCTGTTCACGCTGTCTCTCTCTCTCTCTCTCCTAGAAATAAATAAAACATTAAAAAAAAAAATTAAAGTCAGGGGCACACTGAGAAGAGACAGCTGAATGAGATCACTGGGATTCTTCAGTATGAGGTCAACTGAATGATGAGAATCTGACAGGGAATGTCGGCTCCCTCATCTCATCAACATAATGTTGCCAACTGAGGCAACAGAGCCAAGCCCTGTGTTGGCACAATGGGCTATATGCAGAGGTATTTATACTCTGTGTGGGGTCCACATACAACTTCTTCAGTGAAGCAAAGTAATTTACTGATTCATACCTGCTTGGCTGTATGGGAAATTTCCACAGCCAGATCCCCTCCAGAATTTCCAATGCCAATTATAATGACTCTCTTTCCAGTGAAAGTCTCTGGACTTTTATAATCTCGGCTGTGGAAGTACTGTCCTTTGAACTTCTCAATTCCTGCAAGGGAAGAGAAAAGAATTATCCGATGAGATTTATCTGCTAGCATTTGTCAAACCATTCATTCTGTTAGTGGTGTGTAGAGTTTAAGCACACATCTCCATATAGTCTCCCGTTACTCAGCAGCACTCTTGCTTTTCTGGATATTTTTGCCCCTATTTTCTTCTCTCACAGTCTCAGAACAGAATCTTGTGATTTCCTTGTCATGAATAGTCTGCTGAACTCAGGATCTGTTTATATTTTGGACTTGCAGACTCCCAAATCCAAACTCCTTCAGAAAACCTCCATTATCTCTTGTCTTTTCATCCTCTTTAAATACCTACTTCTGGGATGCCTGGGTGGCTCTGTCGGTGAAGCATCCAACTCTTGATTTTGCTCAGGTCATGGTCTTACAGTTTGCAGATCAAGCCTGCATCAGGCCACTCCGTGCTGATGGTGAGGAGCCTGTATGGGATTCCGTCTCTCCCTCTCTCTCTGCCCCTCCTCTGTTCATGTGTGTGCATGCACATGCTCTCTCTCTCTCTCTGGCTCTCTCTCTCTGTCTCAAAATAAATAAACTTAAAATTAAATTAAATACCTACTTCCATTTCAATTGGAGTTTATATGTTTTCATATACTCTAGAATATAAATAGAGTGCTTTTCTTTTTTTCAAAATGAAAATCTAGGTCAAAGACTATAATTAACTTCTTCCTTGAAGTTTTAATTTCTTTCTTAGAAACTCAATATTCATTTGTTTCCTTTTTTTTTTAAATGTCTTTATTTTATTTTGAGAGAGAGACAGAGAGTGAGCGGGGGAGGGTCAGAAAGAGGGAGACACAGAATCTGAAGCAGGCTCCAGGCTCTGAGCTGTCAGCACAGAGCCCAACCCAGGGCTTGAACCCACAGACTGTGAGATCATGACCTGAGCTGAAGTCAGACACTTAACCGACTGAGCCACCCAAGCGCCCCTCGTTTGTTTCCTTGATTGCTGAAAAATCCTTCAACCGAATGTGGATCGAGTCTATGTCCTTTCTTTTGATCTTAGATAAACTCAAGTTGTTGTGAAACCAAAATAGAGCCCCTTAATTTTTCTCTCATCTCTAAAATTAATGTTATTTCTACCTCCCAAATGGCAGTAAATCAAAGTTACCCCAACATCTTTCAGGGGCACATGTAGAATTAGTAGAAGCCTTTTTTCATCCCAAGGTAGGAGTCACTTAGGCCACCATTTTCCCATTTTCCATTCCAATCACAGGCATAACTCACAGGCTTACCTCCCTGGAGGCTACTCACCAGGGAAACTTTCCAAGGGTAAGTGAGCGTTGGTGTGATGGCCGGTGCAAACCATGACTCCATCAAAGACATTTGCCTCCTTTTTCCCTTCAGATTCTGTGACTACCTCCCATTGGCCTGAAGTGGAGAAATCAGGCCGCTTCTTCACCTTGCACACGGTGGTCTGAAAAGAAAAGTGCTAGCTACAGGAGACTGTAACCACAGCCTATGCAGTGTACATCTTCCCTGATGGCATATGCAAGACTCTCTGGCATAACACAGAGGGTTGATATTACATAATAGAGCTCATGCAGGGATCCTTGATTTTCATATTCCACAAAGAGGAACTTTTTTGTTTGGGGCTGGGGTCGGAGTGAGCAAACATCTATGAGGCAGGCTAAATAAAACAGTTGGCAAGATAATGCTGCACTGTCCTTTGTTTCTAGGAAAGTGCAAATTACTAGTTTGTCTTAGACCGTGACCTAGGATGTCATGTAACACTTGAATAGAACCTGGGCTTCTCCCCTGCTTCTAAGACTCTCTATGTACTGAATGCCTATTCCTTCCGTGACCTCCAGACAAGTCCTGTTCTGTCTAGTCTTAACCTTGTGACTGAGTTATCATAGGGCTGTCCCTCTTCGAGTATAAAAACATCTCAATGGCTCATATTTTATATAAATTAACCTCTCTTTGGCTCCCATAAATGCCCTTTTATAAGTAATTGTAAAGAAAGAGGCTGCAAGATGGGGTAGTCAGTGGTATAATTTTTAGGTTTTTTAAAAAAAATCGGTTATTCTGGGGCACCTGAGTATCTCAGTGGGCTAAGTGTCTGACTTTGGCTCAGGTCATGATCTCATGGTCTGTGGGTTCGAGCCCTGTGTTGGGCTCTGTGCTGAGAGCTCAGAGCCTGGAGCCTTTTTTTAGATTCTGTGCCTCCCTTTCTCTCTGCCCCTCCTCTGCTTTCATTCTGTGTGTGTGTCTCTCTCAAAAATAAATAAACATTAAAAAAATTTTTTTAAGTGGGTTATTCTGTGTAGCCTAAGGAAACATTAAGAATGTGTTCCTATGTTGTCTAGGCTCTCTGACCATATATCTTAGTGCACTCATAGAGATATCACCTCTGTATACCCTAACCACCCTACACTATAGTTCTTTTCTATAATGTTCTTGCTTTTACATAGGCTGGTGCTTTTGTGTGGCTCATCCTTTTATCCTTTTATTCCTTCTTCATTTAGCAAATTCTTACTCACTTTTCAACATTTTGGCTTACATATTAACCTCCAAGAAAACTTTGCTGGTATCTATTGCTTTATGCCCTAAATGCTTTAAGCACCCTTCCTTGGAGCTAACAATATACAAATCTCTATGTCATTTATTACCCTTTAACTCTTTACTACTCTTTACTTTTATTAGTTATATTTATAAAAAAATTTTTCTTCATTTTCTTATCTCCTTAACTAGACTATGAAATCACTGATTTCTCTTTCTTTTCTTTTCTTTTTTTTTTGTCTTTGTACCTCCACTGTTTAATATGGTAACAAATCTGTTCAATGTGTTTAAACAAGTGAAGGGAAGTCCATGGACTTACTTTGGAAGTTGTCACTGGATATTACCACTTTATTATCATTGTTAAACAGAAAAAGCCATGATTTAGCAGAATAATTAGAAGGTAGAAGGGAGGTGAGGGTGGGGAATTGGATGAAGGTGGGCAGGAGGGACAAAATTCCAGTTCTAAATAAATACTGGGGATATAATGTACAACGTGATGACTATAGATGACACTGCTGTATGTATATTTGAATGTTGTTAAGAAAGTAGATCCAGGGGCGCCTGGGTGGCTTAGTCGGTTAAGCGTCCGGCTTTCGCTTAGGTCATGATCTCGCGGTTCGTGGGTTCGAGCCCCGCGTCGGGCTCTGTGCTGACTGCCAGCTCAGAGCCTGGAGCCTGTTTCAGTCTGTGACTCCCTCTCTCTCTGACCCTCCCCTGCTCACGCTGTCTCTCTCTCCTAGAAAAAAAAAAAAAAAAAAGTAGATCCAAATAGTTCTCATCGCAGGAGGATAAAAAGGTAGAAGATTTAGGCCTTTTGCCAGTTGTCAGAATATCTGCTTTGTTGTTGTTTTGCCATGGTTAAACATGACAGAAAAATCATGGACGACTGAACAGTAAGGAACCATTGGAGTGATCTAGTACAACCATCTTGTTTTCCAAACAAGAACATTTTTACGAACAAGGGACATCAAAGTTGAGGAACTTACTTGCCTGTTGTCACAAGTTGATTAGTGGTAGAGCAAAGACTAGAACTCAAGTTTTTGTTCCCCATTTCAGTGTTCTTTCCTTTACACCAGAGTTAACTTCTTGGCTTCCTCAGTAACCTCCCAACAACTGCTTCACTGGGTTGTTGTCCTGACAACAAACTAATGCATTGGCAAGTACTTCAGAAAGTATAAGAGGCTAAGCAGTAGCAGATAAATTGTGATGGACTGAGAAGATTTTAAGTTCCCATATCTGTCAGTTCCCCTTGCTAACTGGGAACACATTTCCCCTCATTTGTTTTATTGCAATCAAATAGTATAAAATGAAGGAATGGAAACATTCTGGCAGGTGGCTTCCCAGATCTGCAGCCCAAAATATATAGAAAAAGGACCTTTCCATAGAAAGGCACAGAGAAGACATAAGAATAGAGTCTTTGTCTGGATAGGATAGATATATGGGCATATTAAGCCAGTCTTTACTTGTTTTTTGTTGTTTTTTTTTAATGTTTTATTTATTTCTGAGAGAGAGAGAGAGAGACAGCGTGAGCAGGGGAGGGTCAGAGAGAGAAGGAGACACAGAATCGGAAACAGGCTCCAGGCTCTGAGCTAGCTGTCAGCACAGAGCCCGACACAGGGCTCAAACCCACGAACTGTGAGATCATGACCTGAGCCGAAGTCGGATGATTAATCGACTGTGCCACCCAGGCGCCCCAAGCCAGTTTTTACTTGTAAACATTGGTAAATGAAATCACATTATTCATTTATTTGACAAACAACTTCAAACACAAAGACACTCATAAAATTCCCTACCTTCAATCGAATATATTTTAGAAGATCAAATTCTTTGGCATACATCCTGAAATACTCCAGGACCTTGGAGTTGTGCATGAAGTTAGGATAATGATCTGGGATGAGATAGTCACTGAAGCACATCATCTCCTTAGATGTGTTGATGATCACTGATTTGTAAATACTGGCCCGTCCTTCCTCAGGATTTTCCTACAGTACAGAAGAAGCATTCTTAGCAACTTGAGAATTAACTTCATGGTTTATAAACAGTCACTAAACATTTGAAAAAAAGTTTTCTGAAGGAAATCCCAACGAAAAAAAGTTGTACAGACACATACACCTGTCCACGTCTCCCAGTATTTCTGCCCTTGCATAGTCTTTTTCCCTTGAATCTGAGTGGTCTTTATGACTTGCTTTTGACCAACAACATGAAGTTGGAATGATATCCAATAGCTTCCAAGATGGTCCTAAGGAGTCTTGCAGCTTTTGCTCTCTGTCCCTTAGAAACCTTGATCTGATGGGAGTCAGTAGTTATGTTAGAAGTCCATAGGGTGCCTGGGTGGCTCAGTCGATTAATCATCCGACTTCGGCTCAGGTCATGATCTCATGGTTCATGGGTTTGAGCCCCGTGTCAGGCTCTGTGCTGACAGCTAGCTCAGAGCCTGGAGGCTGTCATCAGATTCTGTGTCTCCCTCTCTCTCTCTGACCCTCACCTGCTTGCGCAGTTTTTCTCTGACTCTCAAAAATAAATAAAAAACATTAAAAAAAAAAGAAGTCCAACTACCTTACACCACCATTCTGTGAGTAAGCCCAACTCAGCCACGTGAAAAGAATGTTTGAGATACAGAGATGTACAGCTAGCTCTCGGAAATTCCATTTATCCCAGCTGAAGTTCTAAACATGTGAGTGAAGAGACCATAGCAGAAAATGAATTTGGAGACACCTAAATTATAATTTTCTTTTTTTAAATTAAGTTTTAACATTTATTTATATTTGAGAGAGAGAGCATGAGCAGGGGAGGGTCAGAGAGACATGGAGACAGAATCTGAAGCAGGCTCCAGGCTCTAAGCTGTCAGCACAGAGCCTGACGCAGGGCTCGAACCCATGAGCCGTGAGATCATGACCTGAGTTGAAGTTGAACACTTGATCAACTGAGCCACCCAGGTGCCCCTAAACTATAATTTTCAAATCTATGTAGGAACATTGAAAATGGCCTATGATATAATTTTTTAATAAAAAAAGGTAATGTTAAAAAATTAAATTCACATTCTCACCACCAAATACATAAAACTATGTATGCATGGGGCAATTGTATACCTATGTTTACCCATGTTTGTATAATTATACATTGTATAACTTCTCTCCTTAGACAGTTCTGAGTATATTTCATTTAGTTTTAAGTCCGTAAAGCCTGAAAATAGGAAAAACAAATTGATTTACTAAGGAGGTAGTATTTTTTTCTTCTGTTTTTGTGAAATGTTGTTCATACAACACCCATACATGACTTAAAAAAGAACCTTCAGCAAACTAAGAATAGAAAAAATTTCTTTAATTTGATAAAAACAACCTACAAAATACCTCCAGCTAACATCATAACTTAATAGTTAGAAAATGGACTATTTCCCCCCTACAATTGGGAACAAGGGAAAGATGTCCTCTCTCACCCACCATTCCTGTTCAACACTATACTAGAAATCCTAGCTGATGCAATAAGACAGGAAAAGGAAATCATGACTGTGCCAGATTGCATTCCCACAAACAGTGCAAGAGGGATCCCCTTTCTCCCCATCTTCACCAACACCTGTTGTTTCTTGTGTTGTTGATTTTAGCCATTCTGACAGGTGTGAGATGATATCTCGTGTAGTTTTGATTTGTATTTCCCTGATGATGAGTGATGTTGGGCATATTTACATGTGTCTGTTGGCCATCTGTATGTCTTCTTTGGAAAATGTCTACTCATGTCTTCTGCCCATTTTAAAATTGGATTGATTTTTGGATGTTGAGTTTTATAAATTCTTTATATATTTTGGATACTAACCCTTTATCAGATATGTCATCTGCAAATATCTTCTCCCATTCTGAAGTTTGCCTTTTAGTTTTCTTGATTGTATCCATTGTTGTGCAGAAGTTTTTATTTTGATGAGGTCCCCATAGTTTATTTTTGCTTTTGTTTCCCTTGCCTCAGAAGACATATCTAGAAAGAAGCTGCTATGGCTGGTGTCAAAGAGGTTACTGCCCATGCTCTCCTCTAGGATTTTTATGGTTTTATGTCTCACATTTAGGGCTTTCATTCATTTTAGCTTAACGATAACCCACAACCCTCAGACCAACTGGGCTTTCATTCATTTTAAATTTATTTTTGTGTGTGATATAAGAAAGTGGGCCAATTAAATTCATTTGCACGTTGCTGCCCAGTTTTCCCAGCACCATTTTTTGAAGAGACTTTTTCCTGTTGGATATTCTTTCCTGCTTTGTCAAAGATTAATTGATCATATAGTTGTAGGTTCCTTTCAGGTTTTTCTGTTTTGTTCTATTGACCCATATGTCTGTTTTTGTGGCAGTACCATACTGTTTGAATCACTATGGCTTTGTAATATAACTTGAAGTCTGGAATTTTTGCTTTTCTTTTTTAAGATTGCTTTAGCTATTTGGGGGAAATAGTATGGAGGTTCCAATAAAGGTAAAAATAGAACTACCCTATGATACAGCAATTGCACTACTGGCACTTACCCAAAGAATACAAAAATACTAATTCAAAGGGATACATGCACCCCAATGTTTACAGCAACATTATCTACAATAGCCAAACTATGGAAATAGCCCAAGTGTCCATAGACAGCTGAATGGATAAAGAAGGCGTGGTATGGATGTGTGGAATAATACTCAACCAGAAAAAGAATGAAATCTTGCCATTTCCAACAATGTGGATGGAGTTAGGGAGTATTATACTAAGTCATAATGAAAGAACAGAAAGACAAATACCATATGATTTAACTCATGTGGAATTTAAGAAACAAAACAAACAATCAAAACGAAAAAAGAGGGAGGCAAATCAAGAAACAGATTTTAACTACAGAGAACAAACTGATGGTTACCAGAGGAAAGGTGGGTAGGGAGATGGGTTAAACAGGTGATGGGGATTAAGGAGGGCACTTGTTGTGATGAGCAATGGGTGTTTTATGGAAGTGTTGAATCATTATATTGTACACCTGAAAGTAATATCTCATTGTATGTTAACTAACTGGAATTTAAATAAAAACTTAATAAATACACAAACTAATAAAGTGCATTAAAACCAAAAAAAATAAAAGGAAATAAAAGTATACAGATTGGGATGAAGAAATAAAACTATTTTTATCCATAGGTGACATCACTGTTTATGTAGAAAATCCCAAAGAATTAAAAAAGAAAAAAAAACCCACAACAAACTGGAACTAATAAGCAAGATATAGCAGGGTTGGAGGATACAAGGGTAATATACAAAGCTAATTACTTTTCTATATACCAGAAATGAAACATTAGCTTTAAAAAATACCATTTACAATTGGACCCACAAAATTAAATACTTAGGGATAAATCTAATGAAGTATGTGCAGGACTTATATGTACAGGACTTCTTATGTGCAGAAACTATAAAACACAGATGAAAACAATCAAAGATCTAAATAAATAGAAAGATCTTCTGTGCTTATAGATTGAAGGACTCAACATTGTTAAGATATGTTCTTCTCAACGTGATCTGTAGGTTCAGTGCAATCCCAACCAACATCCCAGCAAGCTATTTTGTAGACATTGACAACTTGATCCTAAAGTTTATATTGAAAGGCAAAAGACCTAGAAAAGCCAACTTTGTTCTTAAGTGTGGACTGTGCATAGTGACTTTCTTTCAAAGAGTATAGTATGGGAAAAAGTATATAGTATGGCAAGGGAGAAAAAATGACGAGGGGCTTTACAGTGGCAAAACCTGACAAACACTGGGTCATCAAGGTTAACACCCACAGTGGTAAGTCATACTGATAGCACGCACTACTGATATGATATGAGAAGAATGGGACTTTAACTCTATGGTCGTCTTCTCCCAAATGCATAGCCCCAGTCTAACCATGATAAAAACATCAGACAACTCCCGGCGGAGGGACATTCTAGAAAATAACCAATAATCCTCCAAACTGTCAAGGTCATCAAAACAAGGGAAGTCTGATGGGGCACCTAGATGACTCAGTGGGTTAAGCCTCCGACTCAGGCTCAGGTCATGCTGTCATGGTTTGTGAGTTCAAGTCTGGCGTAGGGCTCTTTGCTGACAGTGAGGAGCCTGCTTGAGATTCCCTCTCTCCCTCTCTCTGTGTTCCTCCCCTGCTGGTGTGAACGCATGTGCACCCACTCTCTCTCTCTCTCTGTCTTTCAAAATAGATACATAAACATTTAAAAAAAAAAAGGTGCAATGTCATCTTCATTTATCATCTGGGAAAGCTGGGGTAAAAACTCTAGGCAATAGGTCTTCACATCAATTGCAATGAGAAATAAGTAGTGGAGAGCTTTATTGGGACCACAGGCCAATAAAAGAAGAATCTCTGGATGGACTGACATCTGTATTTGTTAAAGTTTCCCAGGTAACTCTTGAAAGCAGAGCCACTGCAGACCACCAGTGCTCTATACCCTCTTTGAAGTGTTTCTGTATTCATTCATTTGTCTTTTTTGTGTGTGTGGGGGGGAAAGAGTTAATAAATTTAAGAATTATTTATTTATTTTTTTAATGTTTATTTTTGAGAGAGAGAGAGAACACAAGCGATGGAGGGACAGAGAGAGAGGGAGACACAGAATCCAGGACAGGCTCCTGGCTCTGAGTTCTCAGCGCAGAGCCCCACACAGGGCTTGAACTTACAGACTGTGAGATCATGACCTGAGCTGACGTTGGATGCATAACTGACTGAGCCACCCAGGCATCCCTATAATTATTTTTTTAATGTTTATTTATTTTTGAGAGAGAGAGAAAGAGACAGAGCTTAAGTAGGGTGGGGCAGAGAAAGAGGTAGACATAGAATCTGAAGCAGGCTCCAGGCTCTGAGCTGTCAGCACAGCTAACATGGGGGTCAAACTCACAAGCCTTGAGATCATGACCTGAGCTGAAGTCAGAGGCTTAACTGAGCCAACCAGGTCCCCCTAAGAATTTTTTAAAAGCTATTTATATAAGGTTATTTATTACTTAACTTTATATTTTAGAGGTACCTGGGTGGCTCAGTCAGGTAAGCACCCAACTCTTGATTTCAGCTAGGGTCATGATCTCACAGTTCATGGGATTGAGCCCTGCATACAGCTATGCACTAACAGCATGGAGCCTATTTGAGATTCTCTCTCTCTCTCTTTCTGCCCTTTCCCTGCTGGTGCTGTCTCTCAAAAATCAATAGGGTGGCTCAATTGGTTGAATGACTTTACTCCACTCATGATCTCACAGTTCGTGGGTTTGAGCCCCACGTCTGGCTTTGTGCTGACAGCATGGAGCCTGCTTGGGATTCTCTGTCTTCCTCTCTCTCTGTCCCTCCCTCTCTCTCTCTCTCTCAAACATAAAAAAATTAAAAATAAAGATTTAAAAAAGTTTTTATATTTTAAATTAACATTTATCAAATATGCCACATTTTACATTATACTGTACACACATGGTATCTTTCTTTATATTACATATACTCTGTTTTTTAAGATTTTATTTATTTATTTTTTTAAATGTTTTATTTATTTCTAGGAGAGAGAGAGAGAGACAGCGTGAGCAGGGGAGGGTCAGAGAGAGAGGGAGTCACAGACTGAAACAGGCTCCAGGCTCTGAGCTGGCAGTCAGCACAGAGCCCGACGCGGGGCTCGAACCCACGAACCGCGAGATCATGACCTAAGCGAAAGTCGGACGCTTAACCGACTAAGCCACCCAGGCGCCCCTTAAGATTTTATTTTTAACTAATCTCTACACCCAATGTGGGGCTCAAACTTACAACCCTGAGATCAAGAGTCACATGCTCAACCAACTGAGCCGGACAGGCACCCCTACACATGCTGTTTAGAACTTTATAGCTGGAAATGTAGTTCTCAGAGCAGCATTGACATAAACCAGGGGTTTATCAGATATGCAGAATCTTTGAAGGAGCACATGCACCCCAATGTTTATAGCAGCAGTATCAAAGATAGCCAAATTATGGAAAGAACCCAAATGTCCATCGACTGATAAATGGATAAAGATGTGGTATATATGTGCAGTGGAATGTTACTCAGTCATCAAAAAGAATGAAATTTTGCCATTTGCAATGACATGGATGGAGCTAGAGTGTATTATGCTAAGCAAAATTAGTCACAGAAAGACAAATATCATATGATTTCACTCATATGTGGAATTTAAGAAAGAAAATGATGAACATAGGGGAAGGGAAGGAAAAATGAAATAAGATATAAAAACAGAGAGGGAAGCAAATCATAAGAGATTCTTAAACTACAGACAAGAAAGTGTGGGTAGCTGGAGTGTGGGGAATAAGCTTAGGAATTCCCTGAGCCTACACTGATGGGTTAACAAGGCATAAAGAATTAGAAAGCCATAGGATGTTCACACCAAGTTTGAGTAAACAAGATTAGGTGAACAGGTATTGAGAGGGCGGGGCCAAGGCCCCCAGGATAGAGGAGGGGGCGGGGCCAAGGCCCCAATACAAAGGTATACGAGGTAAACAAGATTAGATATTCAGGGCAAAAATGCCTCCCAATTTAGTACTATAGCAGAAAGCAGCTTTCATATTAAGGAAGGACCAAATTAGGTAAACAGGTAAGTAGGGCCACTGCAGTGAAGCTGCCCCTAGCGGAGCTGATTAGCAAAAGAAAGGTGTCTTGTCAATCCTGAGGTTGCATGCTCTATCTGTCTTATCTCCCAGGATGGCTAAGATAAACAGACAGGGCGCCTCATGCCTGCAGTTAACAACCATCTGCCTGGCGCCAGGATTTTTTTCTATATTGACCTAAACCCCTAACACTGTATGCCTTCAGAGCCCCCTTTCCCTCACGCCCATGAGTTAATGTTCACAGATTCATTGTCTTTTGGTGTAGGTCCATCACATTTGTAAGCCTTCTGATCTTAATAAATACAAAGCAAGGACCCTTATTCAGAGCTCTTGTCTTCTCCAGGACATTAGCCATCTCTCACATTTTAATCCTGCATCCTGCTTTCTTGCTGGACAACAGAGAACTCTAGACTCAGAGTCTATGACATTGGAGGGGAGATGGGTGGGGGATGGGCTAAATGGGTGAGGGGTATTAGGGAGGGCACTTGTTGTGATGAGCACTGGGTGTTATATGTAAGTGATGAATCACTAAATTCTACCCCTGGAACCAGTACTACACTATATGTTAAATAACTTGAATCTAAATAAAATCTTGGAAGAAAAAATTGGAAAAATAAATGCAGAATTTTGGCAGCACTCCAGATTAATGAATCAGATTGTATTTTGGCAAAATCTCCAGTGATTCATATGCACATTAAAGTTTGAGCACTGTTTTGGTATGCTTTAAAGATTTAGACAATTCAGACTGACTGAAGAATCTTAGAAAAGTATTTTCCAGCAGTAAGTATGATTTAAATCCTCAGCATTCATAAGGGTTTGTCACTTTAAAGCTTTTTCACTCCTAAAGTAATATTAAAGTCTGAAAAATCAAAGAGATACATCTTACATTAGCACCTACTTCCCACCATCAGTCTGATCTAATGTTGATGAGGAGCCCAAGAAATGACTTAAATGAAAGTCTTGAGAACTTATAAGAAATTATTAGTAGAAAGTATTCAGCAAAAACAGGAAGGAGGCAAGTGGAGAGTGAATCCTACTCCTGTTTCACAGGTAGAATGGAGACAGAGGAAAAGTGGCAGGAGAATGTAACTGATGGTGTCTGAGAAGAAAAATCTGTATTCTGCATCTCTGAGACCTGTCACAAGAAAAAGAAAATGGCAGCCGCGAGTCCCCAGTGTCTTCCTGAACATCTGGCAACAATGGTGGAATTCCAAAGTGCTTGGGAGGAGCCTATGTGCGATCAAGCACAGAGCCTGATACGGGGCTCGAACCCACAAACAGATCACAACCCGAGCCGAAATCAGCCAGATTCTGAACTGACTGAGCCACCCAGGAGTCCCCCCACAAGCATTCTAAGCAGACAGTCAAGACATTTTGCTTCTCAAGGATTTATTATTTTTTAATGTTTATTTATTTTTAAATGTTTTTATTTATTTCTGAGAGAGAGAGAGTGAGCAGGAGTGGGTCAGAGAGAGAGAGGGAGACACAGAATCTGAAGCAGGCTCCAGACTGAGCTAGCTGTCAGCAGAGCCCGACGTGGGGCTTGAACCCACGAACTGTGAGATCATGACCTGAGCAGAAGTCGGATGTTCAACTGACTGAGCCACCCAGGTGCCCCTAATGTTTATTTTTGAGAGAGAAAGAGACAGTGTGAGGAGGGGAGAGAAAGGGAGACACAGAATCCAAAACAGACTCCAGTCTCTGAGCTGTCAGAACAGAGCCCAACATAAGGCTCACAAGAACTCACAAACTGCGAGATCATGACCTGAGCCAAAGTCGGAGGCTCAACTGACTGAGCCACCCAGGCACCCCACGGATTTATTTATAAATCATAAATATATTTGACACTTAATAAGTGCTGGGCATTACACTTGGCTCTAGAAATATAGTGGGGTATATATGTGTACATGTATACATATATATGTAAATATATTACACACTATATATAATATAATGGACACAGATGTAGTCTGTCTTAACAGAGGTTAGAGAGTTATGATGAAATATAGCTCATTTATTTTCAAGGAAGCAAAGCCCGATGCAGGACTTGAAGTCACGATCTTTGAGATGGTGACCTGAGCCAAAGTCAGATGTTTAACCGACTGAGTCACCCAGGTGCCCCATCAAGTTAAGTTTTTAACAGAGAATAAGTTCAAACCACTTTGAAATTAAAATCCAGAAACCTGACAATCAGGTAGACTGGGGACCTGAAATGTTTTCATGCCTGATCAGTCATTGCCAAACCTGGCTAAGATGCTTACCAAAGACACCAGATGCTTGGGCCCAACTCCAGGGCCACTGAATAATAATGATGATAATAATAATAATAATAATAATAATAATAATAATAATAATAGGGGCACCTGGGTGGCTCAGCCATATAAACATCCAACTCTTGATTGTTTTCTCTTAGTAGGTACAGACACAGGATTTGAACCCAGGCTGCACTCTTAACCTCTATGCTATATTTTGGCTGGATTTCAAAAGTATGACTTTCTATTAATTACCAAACACTAATTAACAGCCTTTTCAGCTTGTGCCCAAGACTAAAGCATGGGAGTTCTGCCAAGGAGTATTCACTCTAGGTCTGAGTAAGGACTATTGTCAAATAGAGTTTGTTTCCCAAGAGAGTCAAGATGCAAAAGGACTGTAGTGTCAGTCAGTTAAGGGGGCTATAAAGCTATTTTTAAGCAGTTGGTCAACATTGTGTTCTTTTATGAAAGCTGAAACACATCTGGACACCTTAATACCATTCACTGGTTTAGAAGTGATTTTATTTTATTTTGTTTTTTAATTTTTTTAATGTTTACTTATTTTTGAGAGAGAGAACAGAGTGTGAGTGGGGGAGGGGCAGGAGACTCAGTATCTGAAGCAGGCTCCAGGCCCTGAGCTGTCAGCGCAGAGCCTGATGAAGGCTCGAACCCATGAACCGCGAGGTCATGACCTGAAATGAAGCTGGATGCTTAACCAACTGAGACACCCAGGGGCCCCTAGAAAGTGATTTTATTTTATTTATTTTTTTAAAATATTTTTTTATTTTATTTCTAGGATAGAGAGAGACAGCGTGAGCAGGGGAGGGTCAGAGAGAGAGAGGGAGACACAGACTCTGAAACAGGCTCCAGGCTCTGAGCTGGCAGTCAGCACAGAGCCCGACGCGGGGCTCGAACCCACGAACCGCGAGATCATGACCTGAGCGAAAGTCGGATGCTCAACCGACTAAGCCACCCAGGCGCCCCTAGAAAGTGATTTTAAAAGCAAACCCAATGAATGCATGCCACTTTGAAGATCAGTAAAGGAGGTTGATATTCTTTGGCATATAATTAGCTTAACTATCATTTAAGTAGATGATACCTAAACTCAGCAACAAGTTGTAGGGCTGGATGCACATATTAATAACAACTTGAAAACTCAATATATGCAAGGATAGGAAATCCCAGGTGCAGGAGCCCTCTGTCCTCTTCTGAAGATAGGCCTTTGAACTACCAGTTTGATTTTTCAAGTGAAAGAAAAGTACAAAGCAAAAAAGGTAGCTAGATTTTATATTCCATTCAAGGACTAGGATTATTAGAGATTATTTAAATTGAACCAGAGCTGGGGCACATGGGTGGCTCACTAGGTTAAGCATCTGACTTTGGCTCAGGTCATGATCTTACAGTCCGTGAGTTCAAGCCCTGCATCGGGCTCTGTACTAACAGCTCAGAACCTGGAGTCTGCTTCCATTCTGTGTCTGCCTCTCTCTTTGCCCCTCCCCTGCTTATGCTCTCTCTCTCTCTGTCAAAAATAAACTAGAAAATCATTAAAAAATTTTAAAATTTAACCAGAACTGAAAGGAGAGGGGAAGGGAAGGGAGTGGAAGGATCATAGAATTAGAGAGGACGGAAAAGGGGATCCCAGGAAGAGTTGTAAGCAGGTATTCCAAAATCACTTACTTATTAATACAGACCAGGAGAACCACCCTAAATTTTCTAACCACTTTACATTTTCTTTTTTAATGTTTATTTATATTTGAGAAGAAAGAGGGAGAGAGAACGCAGAGGAGGGGAAGAGACAGAGGGAGACACAGAATCTGAAGCAGGCCCCAGGCTCTGAGCTGTCAGCATAGATAGCCCTAGTGGGGCTTGAACTCAAGAACCGTGGGATCACGTGAAAAACACTTAACCAACTGAGCCACCCAGAGACTCCACCACTTTACATTTTCTAATATTTGTTATTTTTTTACCCTCCACTCTCACACTGCCCACCCACCAAGCTTGCCCTCTTCCAGATGGCAGCACAACTCATTAAATGAAAATGCTCTCTGTGCCACTTTCATAGATATCAGGAAAGGACAAACAAGTGAAACCTGTGTCCTGTTTGGCCGTAGCCTAGGGAAGCAGAACCTGAATAGCACCTGAGAGGGCAGCAGCTGAGAAGAGGTCAGCAGGTTGAATTGTAGCAAGTAATCATTGTTAAACCTATCATATATTTCCTGATGAAAGACAAAATATCTTACTGTTGGAGGAGGTCATCAAGAGGACATGATCGGGGCGCCTGGGTGGCTCATGGTGGGTGACGACACACTACCTAGAATTGAACAAGGTAGTGCCTCCCCATCCAGACAGCTGCGCCCACCGTTGCCACCATCTTAGATACCTTGGCCAGAGTCCTAGGAGTGCACTGCACTGTGCTGTACTTAACAAATGCCTTATTTCAGTATACCTCTGACCGCTGAGTCACAAGACCAATTTGTAGTTACATAGGAGAGGCAACAATGGGCCTTCCAAGTGCTTCTCCAAGGTTACCTGCACAGCCCTACCATAGGTCATGGGATGGTAGCCTGAGACCTGCCCTGTTCTCTTTCTCCATATCACTAAAATGGGCCCATTACATGGATAATATAATGTCAAGGCCAAGGCATCACTGTAAAGTTTTGGGGAGTTGTCTGGGCAGATAAGATTTCTGACGTCCCAGATAGGTGCAAGACTCCAATCCCTAAGAATGGAAATAAAATGCCAACCTTTGTAGGGATGTGGAGGCTTTGGAGGACTTTTACTCCCCAGCTGACACAGTGTCCCCTTACCTTACATCACCCAGTAAAGAACAGTAAGATCCCCTCAACTGGGGATCAGAGCAGTAAGGCACCTTTGAAAGGCCAAAACACTAGAAAGCAGGTTAGTTCTGAGCATCGCTCAAGCAAGACTGACATTTGAATTAGATGGGTCTGTGACTCTGGAATATATGAGAGAAGGGGAGAGTTCTCCCAGGATTTTGGTCTCAGCTCTGGAAGAAGGCAAAACCCAGACATACCATCATAGAGCAACAGCTTCTATCAGGTTACAAAGGTCCCCTTCAGGGTAAGCCTCTCACTAAGGAACAGTGCATTGTGGTAAAAACTTCCCTGCCTCTCAAGGGTTGGGCTGAGAACACGTTCCATTGACCCACCTCTCCCCTGGCTCAAACTCCCACTGTGATTAAGTGGTATGCCTATGTGCAGCAGAGGAGCACGCTGTCCACCAGCCTACTAGAAATGCAGGTGCAGCTAAGATCTGTGGAGGAATAGATCCTCCGGATGCCCCTGCCCTATACCTGTTGTGTCCCTGTAGCCTGTGGAGAGGTAGTGGGGAAACTGTGGCTGACACCTGTATACACAGATGGGTCCAATGCAGGCAATCCCTCTGTGAGGACTGCAGTCACTACTCAGCCTGACAATGACACCATCTGGATGGAAACAGGAACAAAGAGCAAAGTACAGCAGCCAGTGGGCTGAACTCTGCACAGCTTGGCTGGTGATCAGTCACTCAGAAGATCTGGCTGTTAATTCCTTGTTAACCCTTTGCACTGTCACTTGGGCTGTTTTAACAGGATGAAACCCATGGCTTGGATATTGGGAAGCTGAGGGGTGGATGATCATGCATAAGGCCTTGTGGGGATCAGGATATGTAGAAAGACGTTTGGATCTACCTACAAGAGCCTGAGGTAACTCACTGTTTTCCACATCCCTGCTTATAATGCACTGACACCCCTGGCAATCAGGAAGCTGATACCCTAGCCTGTATTGCCCTGGGACTAAAGTGACTCGTGTCTTGTGTGTTCTAAACAACCCCAAAGGCAAATACCAAAGGAATCTTGAGTCACCCCCCAGCGTTCTCAACCAGGGCGGGACTGGCAAATTGATTATATTGTCTCTGTCCCTTCAGATTATAGAAACGGAGTATCAAGTATGGATACCCTCATCAATAGATGTGATGGGGGGGGTCCCAATTTAAAAGTCATGATGTACAAGACTGGCCAAAGTCATGACAGTGAGGGGCACCTGTATGGCTCAGTCAGTTAAGCACCTGACTCTTGATTTCAGCTCAGGCCATCATCTCATGGTCCGGGAGATCGAGCCCCACATCGGGCTCTGTGCTGACAGCATGGAGCCTGCTTGGGATTCTCTCTCCCTCTCTCTCTCTGCACCCTCTCTCAAAATAAATACACTTTTTTTTTTTTTTAAAGTCATGACAGTAAATGGAGATTCCTGGTCCTAAGCAGCGGGGTTGGTAGAAAGGAATAATGGAGTATTAAAGGAGTGGATGATGTTGCTAACAGGTGAAACCACCTCAGCCAAGTACACTAAAGTATTGTGCCAGCCCTTAACACATTTGCAGGATCAACCAGTAAGGCCTGTTGCCCCAGCTCTTACCAAGGATCAGCATGCTAGGTTGCTGAAAACACCAAACCCGATCATGCCTGGGAAAGGCATCATCTACTGGAATTTGCGATGGAAAGGTCTGCTGGGATGGGTGGGTTACTTTGCACTCCTGGATGAGGAGGAACTAGTCAGTCTCCTCTCAGAGTCCATTGTCCTGCTATACACTTAACCCATATAGTATGTTGGTGAAACATACTATACCTCCAACGGAATAGGTACCCTTAAGAGGCGGGGACCTGCTCTGGCATAACCCACCCCTAGTCCATTTCCCACCTGACAGTGCTGCCTCCCTTGGCCAACATGGATGGTATACATGACCTGGTCAGAGTTCTAAAACTGCAGCCACACTAACATCTAAAGATCAGGACTTCATATTCTTGTAGCAGGGAAACACCTACCCATACACGTTCCTACTGAATATCTGCTTGACCTTAGCCTCCACCTCTCCTTTGGTGTCCAGTTACAGGATGGGCACCTGATGGAAATACCTTTCTACAGTGGGCCCACTCCTGTGTGCAACAAAGTCAATCCAACTGATGGGTATGTGGACAGCTGCCCACATTGCCATGGTGGGTATTGCCCCTCCAGGAAAGGGACGGAGAGGTCCTAACGCCATACATTAAGGAAGGACAAGCCATGACTAGCACTCTTGCTTCATCTGATGTTATCAGCACTAACCTAGAAACCTGGCCGGTGGCATACACATCAGTAGCACTGGGCATAGGCCTTCTTTTTCTATCAATGGAACTACAGAGTTCAATAGGCAGCCTATTAAACTGCTGACTGGACGGGTCCTAGAAATACCACCATTGAGCCATATCTGGGATGAGTTTATGGACATTTGAACACCCAGGCACCTCTGTACTGGGAAGAGAAAAGTCATTCTAAACAGAACCAACCCAGCTGTAACAGGAATATGAGATGGACATCCCTGGAACTGTGTGATCATCCTGTTGTATGAAGGGAAAGTGATTGGCTTGGCATTAATTGGTCACACTGCCCAGGTGTTTATTGGGCAGCACCCAAAGGGGCTCAGTGGTGTTGTAGCACAAATCTTTGGCCATGGCTCCCACTGGGGTGGCTGGACCACTGCACCCTAGGTTTTCCCTCGCACAGGGGAGAATCCCCCCTCCACCATGGTAACAATCGTTGCCAATTTCCCCTTCCTCAAGACTAGATGGGCATGCTGTGTCTTTCACGGACATGGATTATTTGGCTGTGGCTGCTTGTCTTTGTTTCCTCCGCTGGTTTGGTGTGGTGGATGTTATAGCACATATAGATGCCCTTACTAAATTCACCAACAAATGATAACCAACAAAACTTGTCCTTACCGAACCCTGAAATATCTCTAGTGAGAAAAGCTCTCCTCCAAAATAGAATAGCTTCCGGCATTATTGTCGCCTCAAAAGGAGGCACCTGTGCCAATATCCGAACAGAATGCTGTGTGTTCCTACCTGATGAGTCTGCTACTGTATCACCTTTACTAAATCACATGAGAGCACAAGCGGATCCCTGAATGATCCAACCCCCAGCTAAGGAACTTAATAAATCAGTGGTTGGAATCATGGAGTTCTTGGTGGGAAGAAATTATTTTGAGAATCATTATCTTAGTCTGTGTTTTCTTTTGCATGTGCCTCCACTGTTGCTGTGGTATCTGCCCCCAGCGCAGACAGACACCAAATGAGCTACCTTCCTGATACTCAGACCCCTTGCTGCCTGCCAGGGGACACAATGGAGGAGGGGTTGTGTGACATTGTGAAAGCCTGTCAGGAGAAGTGGCATGTTGGGAGGAGGTCATGGAGAGGATGTGACCACAGGTTGGCCCAGGAACTGGATCCTCAGAGACTTGTTGGAATGTGCATTCTGCTCGCCTTCCTAGTGATGTGCTGTTGAGACCACGTGCACGGTACTGAGGAAACACAGTTAATTCCTCGATATGCTTTTTTTTTTTAATGTTTATATATTTTTGAGAGAGTGTGAGAGAGAGACAGAGACAGAGTATGAGCAGGGAAAGGGCAGAGAGAGAGGGAAACACAGAATCTGAAGCAGGCTGCATGGGGCTCGAATTCATGGACCACGAGATCATGAACCTGAGCTGAAGTCGGATGCTTAACCAACTGAGTCACCCAGCCCCGCCCTGTTTATTTAAACCTGCCACCTACCAACCTGGAGGGGCCTGCATCTTTTTTGGGTCTCCCTCTGTGCCCAAGTTTTCAGAGTACACCTGGGGAGCTCCTGAGGTTGCAAGCTAACACTCCCACTCCTGCCGGGCCCTTAGCCACAGGGTTCCAGGTATTAAAGAGCCAGGAGACTTACCTGGAACCTCCAGAGCCCTCCGATGTCATCAGTCCTTTCAAAGCAGACGGGCTCCAGGCCTTCTTCCAGGCAGCACTTGATAGAGGAGAGCCCGCTCGCACCTCCCCCAATCACAGCAATTCTTTTCTTGGTCATGGTCTCTAGGTGTCTTCACCAGGCTGGATCAGTGTAATCTGTCCAAAAAAAAAAAAAAAAAAGGACAGAAGACAGAAAGCACACATCAGTTCACAGATTTTGAGGAGCAAAGACCTTGTCCTCCACATAAATGCTGAGACAACAGGTACTTTGGGGGAAGGCAGATTCTGCTGTGCCTTTGGCCGTAGGGAATCCCTATGCAAGGGATTTGGGAGCCCCGCGCCTGCAAGACCCAGAGCGAGAGCAAGCCCTGCTGCGGTAGCCCATCTCACCACCTTTTCGGCAGCACCTGGCCGGCCTTTCAGCTGTCATCCGGAGGCTACTCTGCACTTTGGGCTGTTCTCAGAGAGATATAAAGCAACGGAGTGCAAACAGCAACAGCCAATGGGGAGGAGCTGTTCCTCTCCACCTTCTTTCAGCCAGAGCCCCGCCGCTCTGCTCGGAGGCACCCACTCCCTGAGGCAGCGAGACTAAGACTATAACGTGGGCCAAACCTGCTTTGGGCAGAAAAAAAATCCTACACCCTTTATTTTTCAGCTGCGGTCGCCCAGACACTCAACTTACCCTCCCCAGGGACAGGTGGCCCTGTATCTCTATCCCTCTCTGCCCCTCCACACCCACTTTGAACTTCCTGGTATCTGCCTTAAAGTGACAAACTCCTCCTAGGGAAGGGAAACTAGCGACAACCCCAAAGCAAGTCAAAGCTTAAGTGGAGAACATCTACCATTCAGGAGGTCTGTTAAAACAGACCCCGGCACCCTCATCCCCCCTGCCACCCACTCTCACCCCACAGAGTGGCTCTTAGTTCCCCCTTGGTGGTAGAAATTTACTTAAAATACCTGTGCACTGAGCTGCCTGCTGGGGTTCAGTGAGAAAGGGATTGCTTCCTATTTAGAGGCGCTTATAGTTGAGCAGAGAAGTCCAAACATAAACAGAGAAATTCAATAAAATAGAAATACTTTTTAAAAGTGGTTTTTCTCTCACGGCTCAGGTCATGATCTCACAGCTTGCTAGTGAGGTCCAGCCCCGGACGAGCACATCACGCTCTGTGCTGACAGCTCAGAGCCTGGAGCCTGCTTTGGATTCTGTGTCTCCCACGATCTCTGCCCCTCCCGCACTCATACTCTGTCTCTGTTTCTCAAAAATAAACAAACATTTAAAAAAATAAAATAAAGGAAAACAGAACTTAATTTTTTCTAATATTAAATCATGCAGAGGAGGCCAGTGTAAGGGTTGTAGGATTCACACACTGAGAATCACAGCCTGTCCAGCCCAGGAGACTACTCTGACAAATGTGAGGGGTTGCTGGAGATGTAAGCAGTGGCTGATGCCATCCGTCTGTTTTCCTTCTACTTACTCCCTCAGTCAGCTTGGCTTAAGATGGTTTGATGTCAGGCCGACTGGGTGGCTCAGTAGGTTGAGCGCCTTACTCCAGCTTGGATCTTGATCTCAAGGTTGGTGAGTCTGAGCCCCGCGTAGGGCTCTGTGCTGACAGTTCAGAACCTGGAGCCTGCTTTGGATTCTGTGTCTTCCACTCTCTCTAACCCCTCTCCCACTCAAGCTCGCTCTCTGTCTCTCAAAAATAAATAAACAACAAGATGGTTTGATGTCAATAATGTCAGCCCTGGGTGTTGACTTGCTGGGCTCCCCCAAAACCAATAATTGTCATTTCTCAAGGACTCACCTTGTATGTTTCAAAAAAAAAACCTGATGGAAATGAACCCATGTAATAATGTCTCAGCAACCCCATGAGGCAAGCACTATCATCACGCCTATTTTCCCATCACTCCAATTTTCCCAGTAAGTGGAAAGGCAAGGATGCAAACCAGGCAGTTTAATGTACAAGTGAGTTATTGATAAATTGGATAATGTTGAATGCACAAGAGATGCCTATGAATAGGAAAACAGTAAATACTTTTACAAACTGCATATTAATCTCTCCTTACTGAATCAGTTTTACAATTTCAGAACGATACAAGAATTGCTTTTAAAACTTAATATTTAAAAATATTATTTTAGTTCTTTACTACTTAGTGCTTTGCACCCAATTACTTTAAAAAAATTTTTAGGTGCCAAAAAAATTTTTGGGGGGAGCACCTGATGGCTTAGTTGGTGAAGCAGGTAGGTATTCGACTTCAGCTCAGGTCATGATCTCACAGTACATGAGTTCAAGCCCTGCATTGGGCTCTGTGCTGATAGCTAAGAGCCTGGAGCCTGCTTCAGATTCTGTGTCTCCCTCTCTCTCTCTGCTCCTCCACAACTTGTGCTCTTTCTCTCTCAAAAATAAATAAACACTTAAAAAATAGTTTATTTATTTATTTAGAGAGAGACAGTGACAGCATGAGCAGAGGAGGGAGAGAAAGAGGGAGAAGAGAGAATCCTAAGCAGGCTTCAATGTCAGCACAGAGCCCCCAACACTGGGCTCAAACTCAAGAACCTGTGAAATCATGACCTGAGCCAAAATCAAGAGTTGGATGCTTAACCAACTGAGTCACCCAGGCACCCCAATTACTTTTAAATTTTGAAAATATGTTTTGTATTATTTTTAAATTACTGGTAAAATGTTTTAAACCTTGACTCAAATTTTCTGTTTAGTCTAACTGCCAGTTTGCAAATGAACCAATTTCTTCACTGGGCTGTAACAAATATGTACAAAATAATATATAGGTAGGTTCAACTCAGTTACTCATGCTCTTGGGAAAGAACAGTAACACAAATAATAGATAAGATAGATGACAGTGACTAATTCCAAGGTGTAAATATATGAGGCTTTTAAAGGAGTGTGTGTACATGCGTGTATGCATGTGTGTGTGCATACATGTGCAATTGTACGGAAGAGTCTCTGCAAAGGCCTAACTCAGGAGGAGCTTTTGAACAGCACGGCCTCACCTCTAGTCAGAGGTTCTCCTGTGCCCTAATTCTTTCTGTTAAGTCTGCATTTTACATTCATTCAATACATATTGCCCTTTGGAGGCTACTTCTTTTAAGATGGCAGCTGTAAAAGAAGGAGCTTAGCTTAGATCTTGTTTGAAGAACTTCCAAACAAGTTCCAATCAGCACCAGACTGTGAAATGAGTGAGAAATATATTTGGAGATTTGTTATTTCCACATCAATCAATCCTGGCTAGTACAGGAGTCACTTACAGCATAGCCGCTATTCTATGCCTACTGTATGCTAGGTATTTTGTTAGGCACAGAGGAGGGACGGACAAATCATACCGAAGGGAAATGAGGAGATAAAGCACAGACATTGTGGTAGACTGGAAACATGGTCCCCAAAGAACCTAACCGAAAGAACCTGTGGATGTTACCTTATATGACAAAAGAGACTTTGCAGATGCAGATGAAGGATCTTCAGATGGGGGAGATAATCCTGGATTATTCAGGTGTGTCCCCATAAAAGGGAAAGTGAGGAAGATTTGTAGAGACGGAGGCCATTGTGGGTGGCTGAAGGCGGTTGGTGTGTTGCTGACTGTGAAGATGGAGGAAGGGCCCAGGAACCACAGGCTGCAGCTCTAGAAGCTGGAAAAAGAAAGGACACAGAGCCTCCCCTAGAATCTCTGGAGGGAGCACAGTCCTACAGACACTATGCCTTTGGGCCCAGAGAAACTCATTTTGGGTTTCTGGTTTCCAGAAATGTAAGAGAATAAGTGTGTGTTGTTTCAAGTCACTAAACTTGTGGTGGTTTGTTAGAGCTGCTCTAAGAAACAAATACAGATGTGATAAACCCTTGCACAAGATGAGAGTACAGAGATTTGTTCAAGAGTAATCTGAAGGACACATTCTGTGAATCAGCTCATTTGAGATGAATTGTTGGTTAGCAGCCATGCTGTGTTTCCTGTGGACCCAGGGCTACACGCCATGCTGTCATCCACGAAACAAGCAACAGAAGACCCTGCCCTTCATGATTTTTTTCTTTTTTAACTTTCTTTTTTGGTAATGTTTATTCATTTATTTAAAAAGATTTTTTTTGATTTTTTAAAAATTTATTTTTGAGAGAGAGAGAGAGAGAGAGCATGAACAGGGGAGGGTCAGAGAGAGAGGGAGACACAGAATCCAAAGCAGGCTCCAGGCTCTGAGCTGTCAGCACAGCGTCTGTCGCAGGGCCCGAACCCACAAACCGTGAGATCATGACTTGGGCCGAAGTCGGACGCTTAACCGACTGAGCCACCCAGGTGCCCCTGTTTATTTATTTTTGAAAGAGGCAGACAGAACACAAGGGAAGGAGGGGCAGAGGGAGAAGGAGACACAGAATCAGAAGCAGGCTCCAGGCTCTGATCTGTCAGCACAGAGCTCGATGCAAATCCTGGATTCATGAACTATGAGATCATGACCTGAGCTGAAGTTGGATGCTTAGAGCCACCCAGGCTCCCCTGTATATATATTTTTTCCCAAGTGTTTGTGAAAATCTTTTGCTCATTTTTTAAAAGCTGGGGTGTTTTATTATTGATTTGAAAGACTGCAATCTGCTTACAAACCCATCACATAATTATGCATTTCAAATATTTTCTCCGTGACATAGCTTTTCACGTTGTGTCATTTGATGAGCAGAAGTTTTAAATTTTGATGAACTTTATTTAATAGTTTTACAGCTAGTACTTTTTACTCCTATTTAAGAAAAAAATTTTTTTGTAAATGTTTTATTTACTTCTGAGATAGAGAGATAGAGACAGCGTGAGCAGGGAGGGTCAGAAAGAGAGGGAGTCACAGAATCTGAAGACAGGCTCCAGGCTCTGAGCTAGCTGTAAACACAGAGGCCGACACGGGACTTGAACCCACAGACTGTGAGATCACAATCTGAGCCAAAGTCAGATGCTTAACTGACTGAGCCACCCAGGTGCCCCCTATTTAAGAAATTTTTGACAGCCAAAGCTCACTTAGTCTCCTGCATTTCCAACTAGAAGATTTATAATTTTAGATCTCAAATTTAGATATGATCTGTTTTATTTTATTTTATTTCTCTTTTGAGAGGGGTAGGGGCAGAGGGAGAGGAAGAGAATCTTAAGCAGGCTCCACGCGCAGCATGGAGCCTGACATGGGGCTTGATCTCACGACCTTGAGATTATGACCTGAGACTAAATCAAGAGTTGGATGCTAACCAACTGCGCCACCCAGACACCCCTGTGATGCATTTTAAATTAATGTGAATGGTAAAAGTGTAAGGGTCAAAGCAAATCTTTTTTCTATCTGGATACTACATTCTTCCAACAGCATTTACTCTACGACTTTTCTTTCCCCTTAAATTGTATTGGTGTCTTTGTCATTGGTCGCATATGTATGAACCTATATCTGGACTCTGTTCTGTTCCATTGATCCATTTGTTTATCCATAAACTTATACCATATTGTATTAATTACTTACCTTTAATCTAAAATTTGAAGACTGGTTATGTATATCTTCCATCTTTGTGCTTATTTTATTTACTTATTTTATTTTGTTTTATTTTATTATTTTTTTTAATGTTTATTTATTTTTGAGAGACACAGAGAGACAGAGCATGAGCAGGGGAGGGGGAGAGAGAGAGACAGACAGACAGACAGACAGAATCCAAAACAAGTTCCAGGCTCTGAGTTGTCAACACAAAGCCCGATGTGGGGCTCAAACTCACAAGCCATGGGATCATGACCTGAGCCGAAGTTAGATGCTTAACCAGCTGAGCCACCCAGGTGCCCCATATTTTATTTTATTTTATTATGCTTATTTTTGAGAGAGAGAGAGACAGAGTGCATGAGTAGGGGAGGGGCAGGGAGAGAGAGAGAATCCCAGGCAGGCTCCACACTGTCCGCACAGAGCCCAATGTGGGGCTTGAACTCATGAACTGTGAGATCATGACCTTAGCCAAAATCAAGAGTTGGATGCTTAACTGACTGAGCCACCCAGGCACCCCTGTGCTGATTTTAAATTTGACTTTGACTCTTCTAGGTTTTTTTCAATTCCATATAAATTTTAAATTTAGCCTTTCAGTTTTTAACAAAAAAGCCTTCTGGCTTTTGATTAGGATTACATTGACTGTATAGACCAACTTGGGGAGAACTGACATCCTAACAATGAAGTCTTCTAATCTGTAAAATAGACTATTTTTCCTATTATTAAGTCTTCTTTGATTTTTCCCTGTATTGTTTCATAATTTTCAATGTGGAATCTTGCATGCTTTATTTAGTCCTATGTATTTTATTTTTAAAATCCTATTGTAAATGGTACTGTTTTTACATTTTCATCTTCCAATTGTTTCTTGCAAGTATGAAGAAATACAATTGATGTTGGCATATTGACTTTGTTTCACATAGCTTTGCTAAATTCACCTATTACTTCCAGTAGTTCGTAGATTTCTTATATAGTCTATGTACAGAATCATGTCATTTATAAATAAAGTGTTACTGCTTTCTTTCCAATTTTTTATTAAAAATTTTTTTTTGGTTTCCTTATTGCACTGGTTAGGACCTCTAATAACAGTAGACAATCTTGTCTTGTTAGGGGGAAATAGTCATGATTTTATCACTAAGTGTGATGTGATTTGTATCTTTTAGGTAAGTAATCTTATCAAATTGAGGAAGTTTCTCTCTATTCTTAGTTAACTAAGCCTTTTTATTATGAATGGGGGCTGAATTTTTAAAATGTGCTTTCTGTATCTGTTAAGATGATCCTTTTGTTAAAACTATATTGAATATTTTTTTTAATGTTAAGCCACTATGTCTTTCTAGAATAAACTCACATAACCATAATGGTATAGTTCTTATATAACATTGTATTTGATTTGTTAAAATTTCACTTTGAATTTTTTTTTCATCTATATTCTAAAGGGATATTGCTCTAATTTTTTTTTCTTGTAATATCCCTGATAGGTTTTGGTATCAAGGTTATGCTGGGCTGTCTGAAAGATTTTGTGTAGAATTGTCAATCCTTTTCCTTAAAAGTTTGGTAGCATTTACCAGTGTAGCCATCTGGACCTAGTGTTTTGTTGTTGCAATGTTTTAAATTATGGATTCAATTTCATGAAGAGATACAGAATTATTCCAATTTTCTCTCCTCTTGTGCCAGTGTCCGTAAGTTGTGTTCTTCCAGAAAGTTGCCCATTTCATCCAGTGTGTCAAACTTATTGGCATAAAATTATTCTTGGCATCCTTATATTATTCTCTTAATGTGTGTAGCATCTGGAGTGATGCTGTCCCTGCCATGCCTAATATTAGGTATTTCTGTTTTTTTCATTCTTCTTTTTTCTTGATCAATTATGTCAATTTTATTAATCTTTTTAAAGAATCATCCTTTGGCTCCATTGATATTCTCTGTTTTATATCTATTTTCTATCTCATTAATTTCTGATTTTATTTCCTTCTTTCTACATTCCTTCTTTCTTAAAGCTTGTAGAGATATTTAGTTAATCAATCAAATCTCCATCTGAGAACTGCTACAGCTGCATTCCACAAATTTTCAGATGTTGTATTTGCATTGTTATTACTTTCAAATATTTTCTAATTTCTTTTTTTTTTACATGTTCTTTTTTTTTTTAATGTTTTTTTAATTTATTTTTAGGAGAGAGAGAGACAGCGTGAGCAGGGGAGGGTCAGAGAGAGGGAGTCACAGGCTGAAACAGGCTCCAGGCTCTGAGCTGGCAGCCAGCACAGAGCCCGACGCGGGGCTCGAATCCACCAACCGCGAGATCATGACCTAAGCGAAAGTCGGACGCTTAACCGACTAAGCCACCCAGGCGCCCCTCAAATATTTTCTAATTTCTACTGTAATTTCATCTTTGATGAATGGATTATTTTCTTTGTATTAAAATTTCTTTAATGTTTATTTATTTTTCAGAGACGGAGAGAGAGAGAGAGCGCCAGCAGGGGAGGGACAGAGATCAGGTGGGGAGAGGGAGGGACAGAGAATCTGAAGCTGGCTCTGTGCTGATAGCAATGAACCCGATGCAGGCCTTGAACTAATGAACACCAAGATCATGACCTGAGCCGAAGTCGGACGCTCAGCTGACTGAGCCACCCAGGCACTCCTAGAAGTTATTTAATTTTCAAATAATTTGGGATTTTCTAGATACTCTATTGTTATTGATTTCCAGTTTAATTTTGTTGTCATTAGAGGATGTAATTTGTATGATTTTAATCCTTTGAAATTGGTTGCTAGTTTTATGGCTTAGCATATATTATATATATTGTGGTCAGTGGTTCATATACATTTGAAAAGTTTATGTAACCTGTAACTGTTGAATTTATTGTTCTGCAAGTGTCACTTAGGTTAAGTTGCTTAATATTGTTGCTCAAATATTCTATGTCCTTAGCAATGTTTTGTCTGCTTGTTTTATTGATTATCAAGGAGGTACATTAAATCTCCATGTGTAATCCTAAGTTTGTCTTTCCCATGTAGTTCTGTTAATTGTTTGCTTCATAAATTTTGAAGTCATATTATTAGGTGCATGCACATTTAAGATTATGTCTTCTTTCTATGAAATGTATCTTCTAATTATAAATTTCTTTCTTTTTTCTTTCACTTCTTCCTTAAAATTTACTTTGACATTTATTAATATAATGGTATCAATTTTCATATTTCCAATTATTCATATTTAAATCAATTACTTATATTTTAAGTGTGTTTTTTGTAGGCAGGATATTGTTGGATCCTTTTTTTAATAATCCAACATTTTTTTCTTCCTTTTTAAGATTTATTATTATTTTTTAAGTAAGCTCTACACTCAAGGTGGAGCTTAAACTCATGACGCTGAGATCATAGACTACTTGCTCTACCAACTGATCCAGCCAGGCCCCTTGGCAATCTCTAGTTACTAAAGAGCAATCAGTCCTGGGGTGCCTGGGTGGCTCAGTCTGTTGGGCGTCCGACTTTGGCTCAGGTCATGATCTCGCAGTTTGTGGGTTCGAGCCTGGCATCAGGCTCTGTGCTGACAGCTAGCTCAGAGCCTGGAGGCTGTTTCAGATTCTGTGTCTCCCTCTCTCTCTGCCCCTCCCCTGCTCTTGCTGTCTCTCTCTGACTCTCAAGAATAAATTAAAAAACATTAAAAAAAAAAAGTTAAGTGTCCGACTCTTGATTTCCACTCAGGTCATGATCTCATGGTTCTTGAGATCAGGTTCTGTGTCAGACTTTGCACTGAAGTGAGGAGCCTGTCGGGGATTCTCTGTCTCCCTCTCTCTCTGCTTGTCCCCTGCTCACACCAAGTGCTGTCTCTCAAATAAATAAACTTTAAAGATTTATTAATCCTTTTAAATTTATTGTGATTACTGATAATAGTTACTGGAAACTGATTTATTTTTATTTTTTATTATTTTTTTAATGTTTATTTTTCAGAGAGAAGGAGACAGAATGTGAGTTGGGGGAGGGGTAGAGAAAGAAGGAGACCTAAACTCTGAAGCAGGCTCCAGGCTCTGAGCTGTCAGTACAGAGCCCGACAGGGGCCTCAAACCCACAAGTGATGAGATCATGACCTGAGCCAAAGTCAGACAGACTGAGCCACTCAGGCACCCCAAAATTGACTTATTTTTAAATTTTACATCTCTTGTTTGTTCCTCCTTTCCTACTTTCCTTCAGCTTAATCAAGTGTGTTTTCATTCTTAGGGTTGCCTGGGTGGCTCAGTTGATTAAGCATCTGACTCTTGATTTTGGCTCAAATCATGATCTCATGGTCATGAGATGGATTCCCATGCTGAGCTCTGTGCTGAGCATGGATTCTGCTTAAGACTCTCTTCTCCCCACTCCTTTTGCCCCTCTCTGCTTTCTCTCTCTCTCGAAAAATAACAAGTTTTTAAAAAGTATGTTTAAGTTCTTCATTTTTCCTCTTTTATTATCTTTTTAAATCAGTATTTTACATTTTTAGTGGTTATTCTGATGATTACAATAAGCATCCTTAGTTTATTACTGTCTATCTTGAATTATTCCTTAACTGTCCCACAATGTAAGAGTAATATAACAGTATGCTCATAATTTTATTTCCCCTGAATTTTATTATTTTCATGTATTTCATGTCAACATGTTATAAAACCTGTAATACATTGAAAATATTCCTGTTTTACATGGCAGATAGTTTTTAAAAAAATTTTGAAATGAAAATTTAAAAAATACCACCTGTATCATATCAAAATATCAAATTCCTGGGGATAAACCCAAAAAGTTCTCTAGGCAGAAAGTAGAGAAAAATATTGGAAAACAATGTAAAAACCTACATTAATGGAATGAGATACCATGTTCATGAGTCAATATTGTAAAGACGTCCATTCACTGCAACTTCATCTTCAAATTCAATGCAATGCCGAACAAAATCTCAACATGTAGGAGAGCGTGTGTGCACATGCAATGTGTGTGAGGCTGATTTTAAAATCTTAGCCAAGACATTTGAAAAAGAACAAGGCTCACTAAAGAAGATGTATAGGTGGCAAAGGAGCATCTGGAAAGATGTTCCACATCACATGTCATCAGGTAAATGCAGATTAAACTGACAATGAGGTAATACTACACATCTATTAGAATGGCCAAAATCTACAACACTGACAACACCAAATGCTGGCAAGGCTGTGGAGCAACAGGAACTCTGATTCATTGCTGGAGGGAATGTATAATGGCACAGCCACTTTGGAAGGCAATTGGTGTTTTCTCACAAACTGTATATACTCTAACCATAACTCAACAATCATGATTCTTGGTATTTACCCAAAGGAATTGAACACTTGTGTCCAGGGACACCTGGGTGGCTCAGTCAATTAAGCATCTGACTCTTGGCTTTGGCTCAGGTCATGAACTCACGGTTCATGAGTTAAAGCCTCACATTGGGCTCTGCGCTGACAGCATGGGGCCTGCTTGGGATTCGCTCTCTCTCCCTTTCTCTCTACCTGCCCCTTGCTTGCTCCCTCTCTTTCTCACAAAATAAATAAATAAATTTAAAAAAAGATTTAAAAAAAGAAAACATCTGTCCACACAAAAACTTGGACATGGATATTTCCCCAAGTTTAACTGAGGAAATTATTGACAAATAAAGTTATACATATTTAAAGTGTACCACATGATGATTTGCTATATATATATATACACATACACCTTGTGTGTGTGGGGGGGAGAATGCTTAAGATTTACTCCACTAGCAAGTTTGAAATACATAATATAGCATTATTAACTATAGTCATCCTGTTGTACATTAGTTCCTTAGAACTTATTCATCTTATAACTGAAATTTCATATCCTTGGACCAAAATTTCCTCATTTTTCTCTACCTCATGGTCCCTGATAACCCCTATTCTATTCTGTTTCTATGAATTTAACATTTTTTTTCAAGGTTCCACATATAAATGATACCACACAGTATTTGTCTTTCTCTGTTAGGCTTATTTCACTTAGCATAATGCCTTCTAGTTTCATCCGTGTTGTAAAGAATGACAAGGTTTCCTTCTTTTTTAATGGCTGAATAGTATTGTATTCTTTTTTGTTATTTATTTATTTTTTAGTGTAATTTATTGTCAAATTGGTTTCCATACAACACCCAGTGCTCATCCCAACAAGTGCCCTTCTCAATGCCCATCATCCATTTTCCCCTCTCCCCTACCACCCCTCATCAACCCTCAGTTTGTTCTCTGTATTTATTTTTTTTTAATTTTTTTTAATGTTTTATTTATTTCTAGGAGAGAGAGAGAGAGCATGAGCAGGGGAGGGTCAGAGAGAGAGGGAGTCACAGACTGAAACAGGCTCCAGGCTCTGAGCTGGCAGTCAGCACAGAGCCCGACGCGGGGCTCGAACCCACGAACTGCGAGATCATGACCTAAGTGAAAGTCGGATGCTTAACCGACTAAGCCACCCAGGCGCCCCTGTTCTCTGTATTTAAAAGTCTCTTATGGTTTGCTTCCCTCCCTCCCTCTCTGTAACTTTTTCTCCCTTTCCCTCCCCCATAGTCTTCTGTTAAGTTTCTCAAGATCCACATAGGAGTATAAACATATAGTATCTGTCTTTCTCTGACTTCTTTCACTTAGCATAATACCCTCTAGTTCCATCCACATTGCTGCAAATGCCCAGATTTCACTCTTTCTCATTGCCAAGTAGCATTCCATTGTATAGATAAACCACATCTTCTTTATCCATTCGTCAGTTGATGGACATTTAGGCTCTTTCCATGAATTGGTTATTGTTGAAAGTGCTGCTATAAACATTGGGGTACCTGAGTCCCTATGCATCAGCACTCCTGTATCCCTTGGATAAATTCCTAGCAGTGCTATTGCTGAGTCATAGGGTAGTTCTATTTTTAATTTTTTGAGGAACCTCCACACTGTTTTCCAGAACAGCTGTACAGTTTGCATTCCCACCAACAATGCAAAAGGGTTCCTGTTTCTCCAGATCCTCACCAGCATCTATAGTCTCGTGATTTGTTCATTTTAGCCACTCTGACCAGTGTGAGGTGGTATCTCAGTGTGGCTTTGATTTGTATTTCCATGATGATGAGTGATGTTCAACATCATTTCATGTGTCGATTGGCCATCTGGATATTTTCTTTGGAGAAGTGTCTATTCATGTCTTCTGCCCATTTCTTCACTGGATTATTTGTTTTTAGAGTATGAAGTTTGGTGAGTTCTTTATAGATTTTGGATACTAGGCCTTTATCTGATATGTCATTTGCAATTATCTTTTCCCATTCCGTCAGTTGCCTTTTAGTTTTGTTGATTGTTTCCTTTACGGTGCAGAAGCTTTTTATCTCGATGAAGTCCCAATAGTTCATTTTTGTTTTTAATTCCCTTGCCTTTGGAGATGTGTTGAGTAAGAAATTTATACCACAGTTTCTTTATGCATTTACTTGTTGATGGATATTTAGATTCTCTATCTTAATTATTATGAATAATACTGCAATAAACATGGGAGTGCAGATACCTCTTTAAGATACTGATTTTGCTCCCTTTGGATATATACACAGAAGTGCAATATTTGGATCATAATTTAGTTCTATTAATTTCTTGAGGAACATTCATGCTGTTTTATATAATGGCTGTGCCCATTTACATTCCTACCAATAACATCAAGAGTTCTCTTTTTCTTACATCCCTACCAACATTTGTTATCTCTTTTTGATAGCAGCCATCTTAACTGGTGTGGGATGATATACCATTGTGGTTTTGATTTGTATTTCTCTGATGATTATTGATGTAGAGTACCTTTTTCACGTACCTGTTGCAGAGAACACATTTATCCACATAAAGGATGCCAAGGAATGTACACAAAAAGCTACCAGAGCTAATAAGTGATTTGACAAGGTGACAGTGTACAAAGTTAACATTAAAAAAATCAACATGCGCTTTTCTGCTTATGGATGCCACTGAGTAAGCATTGGTGCTTACTCCCCACCTGGTGTGCCTGGGTGGCCCGGTCAGTTAAGTGTCCAACTCTTGATTTCCGTTCAGGTCATGATCTCATTGTTTGTGGGTTTGAGCGCTGCATCGGGCTCCAGGCTGACAGTGCAGAGCCTGCTTGGGATTTTCTGTCTCTCTTTCTCTGTCTCTCAAAATAAATAAATAAACTTAAAAAAAAAAAAGTCTCCCTTCCCACTGCCATTGTGAACAGCTGCGTCATGAAGAGCTTGAACAACTGCGGGAGCTCTTTGGAGGTTTGAGCTTTGAAACAATGAGAAACTCTGAGGAGCCATTTTGAGCAATGGGGAATGCTTACAGACTGTGTGGTAATGACAGATCCAAACACCTAACACTCCAGAGGCTTAGGTTTGTCATGTATGCCACTGTGGAGGAGGTGGATGGAAGAGTTGTGGAACCAAAGAGGGCTGTCTCGAGAAGATTCTCAAAGACCTGGGGCCCACTTAACTGTGAAAATAATTTTTGTCGATGACATTAAAGAAGACACTGAAGGACATCATCTAAGAGATTCTTTTGAACAGTATGGGAAAATTGAAGTGATCGAAATCATGACTGACTGAGGCAGTGTCAAAAAGATAGCCTTTGCTTTTGTAACATTTGATGACCATGGCTCTATAGGCAATATCATCATTCAAAAATACCATACTGTGAATGGCCACAGCTGTGAAATAAGGAAAACCCTATCCAAGCAAGAGATGCTAGTACTTCATCCAGGCAAAAAGAGGGTGAGATGGTTCTGGAAATTTTGGTGGTCTTGGGGGTAGTTTTGGTGGGAATGACAACTTTGGTTATGGAAGAAACTTCAGTGGGTGAGGTGGCTTTGGTGACAGTCAAGGAGGTGGTGGGTATGGTGGCAGTGGGGATGGCTGTAATGGGTTTGGTAATGATGACAGCACATTTCGAGATGGCAGAAGCTATAAGAATTTTGGCAATCACGACAATCACCCTTCAAATTTTGGGCCCATAAAAGGAGCAAATTTTTGGAGGCTCGGGCCCCTCTGGTGGTGTAGGCCAAAACTTTGCCAAACCACGAAATCAAGGTTGCCATGGTGGTTCCAGCAGCAGTGGTAGCTTTGGTAGTGGCAGGTTTTAATTACTGCCAGGAGACCAAGCTTAGCAGGAGAGGAGAGTCAGAGACGTGACGGGGAAGTTACAGGTTACAAAAGATTTATGAACTCAGCCAAGTAGGGCTTTAGTTGGGGTGGCAGGGCCTAACTGCTACAAAGAAGACATGTTTTAGACAATTCTCAAGTGTCTGGGCAAAAATTCATAACTAATTGCATAATAGGTTATTTTAGTTTCTGTTCTGTGGAAAGTATAAAGCATTCCAACAAAGGGTTTTAATGTAGTTTTTTTTTTTTTTTTGCACCCATGCTGTTGATTGCTAAATGTAATAGTCTGATCACGACACTGAATAAAGGTCTTTTCTTAAAATCAACCTACATTTCTATATACCAGCAATAAAAAATTAGAATCCAAAAGTTAAAAACAGTACCATTTATAACAGCTCTTCATAAATTAAATAATAGGTATAATTATAATTGGATATGAAGGATTTACATCTTGAAAATTTAAAAATCCTGATGAAAGAAATTAGAGAAGACCTAAATAAATGGTGAGACCTATCCTTTTCATGGACTGGAAAACTCAATATGGTTAAGATGTCACTTTCCCCTAAATGGATATAAAGACTTAATGTAATCTCAATTAAAATTCTAGCAGAAGTCTTTGCAGATAGAGACAAGCTAATTCTGAAATCCTTATGGAAATGCAAAGAAACTGAAGTAGCCAAGACAAACTTTGCAAAACAAGAATGAAATTGAAGGACGCACGTTACATGTTTTTAGGACCTATCATCAAACTACAGAAAAGAAGAGCATGTATTATTGGTGAAAGAATAGACACTTACCTCAGTGGAACAGAACAGGATACAGACATAGACCTTCATAAATTCATTGGTTTTTTTAAAAAAAGAAAGTACAAGGGCAATTCAATGGAGAAAAGACAGTCTTGTCAACCAATGGTCCTGGAAAAATTAGACATCTAGATACAAAAACTGAACACTGACCTATATCTGACACCATATACAAAATTAATTCAAAATGGACAATAAACCTAAGTGTAAAATATAAGATCATAAAACTCTTAGAAGAAAATAAAGGAGAAAATCTTCATGACCTTGAGTAAGGGAAAGATTTCTTGGATATAAACCCAAAAGCATGATCCATAAAAGAACAAATTAATAAATCAGACTTTGCCCAAAATTTAAAGCTCAAAAGACATTAAGAGAATTAAAAGACAAGCATGGACCAGGTAAATAGTCTACTAATCATATCTGACAAAGAACTTCTACCTAGAATATATAAAGAACTCTGAAAACTGAAAAAAAAAAAAAAACCCAATTTTAAAAAAGTGGGCAAAAGACTTCAATAGATATGTCACCAAAGAGGATATATGGATGGCAAAGACCACTAATGAACTCATTAGTCATTAGGGGAAATGAAAATTAAAACCAAATGGGAAATGATTACACACCTATTAAAATGGCTACAGTGAAAAATACTGACAATATCCAGTGCAGGGAAGGACTTAGAACAATTGGATCTTTCATACATTGCTGATAAGAATGCAAAATGGAGCAGTCATTCTGGAAAACAGTTTGGTAGATTTATATTATATAAAGTTAAACATCTACCATATGACCCAGAAATCCTACTTCTACAGACTTAATCTAGAAAAATGAAAATATGGGGGCACCTAGGTGGCTCAGTGGTTAAGCAACCAACTTCAGCTCGGGTCATAATCTCACGGTTTCTGAGTTCAAGCCCCACCTAGGGCTCCATGCTGATGGCTCAGAGCCTAGAGCCTGCTTAAGATTCTGTGTCTCCCTTTCTCTCTGCCCCTCCCCCACTTGGGCTCTGTTTGTCTCTGTCTCTCAAAAATAAATAAATGTAAAAAAGTTTTAAAAAGAAAAAGAAAAATGAAAACATGTCCACACAAAAACTGTACATGAAGGTTCATAGTAGTATTACTCATAACTGCTCAAAACTAAAAATAACCCAAAATATTCTTCCACATTTGAATGGATACACAATGTGATTGTATCCATAATCCATATAAGGGAATGTTACTCAGCAATAAAAAGGAATGAACTATAAATAAATAAATGACATGAATGAATCTGAAATGCATTACACTAAGTGAAAGAAGCCAGGTTCAAAAGCCAGTATACTTCCATTTAGGTGACATTCTGGAAAAGATAAAACTATAGTGATGATGAACAGATCACTTGTTTCTAAGGGTCAGAGATGTAGTGAGACACTGATGAAGGAGTATTAGAGTTGTTCTGTATCTTGTTTGTAGTGCCAGTTATAAGAATCATGCATTAAGATTCATAGAAGGGTAAACAAACAAACAAAAACCAACCCACACGAATTTGCCATATGTAAAATTTTAAAACAATAAATTAGTTGAAATCTATTAGAGATTGGAATCATCATCCTGGATCAAACTGAAGGTCCACACAGCCCACAATTCTATGGCTCTTAGTGCCATAAAGTAGGTTGGCTGCTACATATCTTCTCTGGTCTCATATATACAAGCATTTTTTAATGGTTATCTGTCATTCTATTAGGTATAACGGACTCATTTCCCCTCCCCCACACCCCAAGAACACATTTCTTTTACGTTTTTAAACCACACACTCAAGGTCACAGTAACATGCCGTAACATTTTCTTATCTGTGAAAAATTTAAAAATCCAAAAGCATCATCTGAAGAACTATTTGTACTGAAAAGAGAGTTCAATAAAGAGGCAAAATATAAGATTAACAGACACAAATCAATGTCTTTCCTATACACAAATTAGAACAAGTAATAGAATAAAGGAGCCCATTAACAATAGCATGAAATCTAAACATTTCCTAAATAAGAAAGTAATATGCAAGACTTATATAAGGAAAACAATAAAACCGGATTGAAAGACCTAAAATATGACTTGGATAAATACCTTGTTCCCAGATAGAGTACCTTAGTGTTGTAAAGATGATTAAGTTTCCCAGCCTTCCAACATTAATTGGTAATGTCAAGGCACTCTAAATAATTCCAGTTTAATTTGTTATGGGCCTTGACAAGTTGATTCTCAAATTTATTTTCAATACTGGCAAAGAACATGCATAAAAAATTTAAAGGAACAAAAAAATTGAAAAGATATTTGAAAACAAACTGTAACATTATAATGACTGAGATACTGTGATATTGCTGTAGACTGAGATGGCCATGTGTATATAAAGGAATTTAGTTTGCAGTAAAGATGATTTTTTAAATCATTGGAGGAAAGGAAGAATGATCAATTATTACCTATTTAGGGGAAAAGTTAAAGTTAGGTCCTGACTTTCTAATGTATAGGAAAATAAATTCCAGAGATAAATGTAAAAACAAACTAGAGAAATGCTAGGAGAAAATACAGGAAAAGATAATCTGGGAGAAAAGGGAGGCCTTTCTTTTAACTAAGGACAGTAAAGGAAAAGTCTTACACATGGAAACTCAAAACTTCGGTATACAAATAATACTAAATGAGGTATATAGAAAAGCTATGAGCAGGGAAACATATTGCAATGTATTAAACAAAAGATTAAAATTTAAAATGTAGGGGGCTCCTGGGTGGCTCAGTCGGTTAAGCATGGGACTTTGGCTCAGGTCATGATTCTCGCAGTTTGTGGGTTTGAGCCCCTCATCGGGCTCTATGCTGGCAGCTCAGAGCCTAGAGCCTGTTTCAGATTCTGTGTCTCCCTCTCTCTCTGCCCCTCCCCCGCTCATGCTATGTCTCTCTCTGTCTCAAAAATAAACTATAAAAAAATTTTTTTTTAATTTAAAATGTCAGAAGAGCTTCCACACAACTATAAGAAAAAAAGATTGGGGCGTCTGGTTGGCTCAGTCGGTTAAGTGCCCAGCTTCAACTCAGGTCATGATCTTATGGTAAGATTTTGAGCCCTGTGTCTGGCTCTCTCTGTCAGCACAGAGCCTGCTTCAGATCCTCTGTCTCCCTCTCTCTCTGTCTCCCTCTCTCTCTTGACAATAAATGTTTTTTTTTTTTTTAAGAAAAAGACAATATAATAGAAAGATAAACAAAGGATATGAACAGGCCATTCAAGAAAGAAGAGATTAAAAATGGCCAATTCGTTTATGAGATGATCTTTAATCAGATGTGTAACCAAGAAAGTAGGCAATGATATAGCTGTTTTCCTCATTGCGTTGGAAAACAAAACAAAAAGACTGGTCATATTAGCTGGCATTAATAGTGAAAAATTTGAAATAATTTCTTACATATTAAATATTACATATTTATATATTAGAACAATCTGAGCAAGCACAATTGAAGCTTTGGCTCATGTACTAGATTACCACACATCTACTTGCATTGCAGTGGTCAAAGCAAATTACATAGACTCAGCCCATTGGGAGGCACTAACATCAAATGGATAAGGACATAGATGTCTAATCATTTTATAGGATGTCAATAGTCACTTATAGAGAAAAAGGGACCAGTTGGGAACAGTAGCACAATCTACCAAAGCTGGCTGTCCACGTCCCACCATTGAGAAGAGAGGTCACACTGTGTGTGTGTGTGTGTGTGTGTGTGTGTGTGTGTGTGCGTGTGTATGTTCTGTTTACTTTCAGAACCTGTGTCTGTGGGCCACACTTAGGAGAAAAACACCATGAAACATTTTCGGGTGGATTCCCCAAGCAAATGAGGTTGTGTCCCCTCCACAACGAGGGACAATTCCCAATTTCTTTGAGTCTCCATTGGTGAAATGTAGATACTTTGGCAATCACCAGGCTAATTCCCAACTTGTGTTTTGGTCCTTCACAATACCTTGGAGATTCAAGTTTGTGTTTAGTTCCTTGTAAAAAATTATTTCATTTTATTTAGTAATTTAATTTCATTTAATTAATACCCACAACTTCATGGGGTAGTTGTTACAACCTTCATTATACATTATTATGTATCCTAGACCTTGCAGAAGCACTCTTTCATTGTTAAAACTGTGATTATGAAGATTTTTTTACATGCCAATTTTGGGCCGTTTTGGGGGAGAATGGTGGGAGAACTCTCTTGCATGAAAGTTGTAACAGTGCTTCAGGAATACAGATATTTGTGCAACAGGTGTGCTCATTTTTTAAACCTGAGACCCAGGCTTTATGCGGTTAGGATGAGCAGAAAAGCTAGTATAAACAAGGAAAAGGGGCCAGTCAGATGCCTGAGGCTAGATACTCTCTTGCATACTTTTGGCTTCTGTAATCTTGTTTGCCTCTTGGGTCCACCAACTGCCAGGATATCACCACTGATAAGGGCCCCCTCCCCTTTTTCTTTTGTCCCTCAACCCCCTACCATCCCAGCCATAAAAGGAGGCTGATGCCAAGGTTCTGGGCTCAGCTTTTGGAGGGGACTCTGCTGGGCCAGCACCAGTGGGGGCAACGAATAGTCTCTGATTCCTGAGTGTGCATGGCTTGTCTCTTCCTGAGCACTGTGTATTTGCTGTAACATTTGGTTCACTGGCCAGGAAACTCGACAGCTATGCTGGTCCCTTGAGCCACCATTGTCAGAGGCCAGCAGAGAAGCCACTTTTCCAGGGCCCTGCCATGGAAAGGAAGGCCCAACACCGGTGATTTCACTGCACCTTGACCTTCGCTGGGCCTGGCAATGGTCAGCCCCTGCTGTGCTCGGACGGACTCCAGAGAGAATCAGAAAATTCTGCCACATAGGACTTTGGATCAGTAAGTGTCCCCAGGGACCCAGAACAGAGTTCAGGCCCACCCTAGAGGCAGAGGGGGAGTCTGATCACCTCCCAGGTGACACAGCTGCCACATCGGACAGGGAAGTCCTGGGTGGAAGTCTGCAATCTGTCTGAATGTGTGTGTGAGTGCTGTGCTGTCTTGGCTATGGAGCCTGAGGGGGTCCTATCCTTCAAATTCCGTGATGACCTCATTCAGCTCAAGGCAGAATCCGTCTGCAAAGGCTGTAGAGGCCACATCCAAGTCTGGTTTATAGAGACCTGTCAATGCTAAGAGGCGTCTAAATCCCCCCCCCCCCCCATGAGGAGAGTGCCCCAGGGGACATGGGACCTCTTGCCTCGAGTTTGTCCTGAAACACTGTACATTGGGAGGGATCTATCTAGGGTACCAGGATAAGGGGAAATGCCTCAAAACCAACTGTTTTGGAATGTATGATTAAGAATTTTAAAGAAGGATTTTTAGGTGAGTATGGGGGTCAAATTGACCCCTAGGGAGTTATGCACCCTCTGTGAATTAGAATGGCCCATATTTGGTGCAGGCTGGCCCCCGGAGGGCACCCTAGATGTCCCCATAGCCCCAGCTGTTTATAAAGTAATTAGTGGAGACCCTGGCCACCCAGATCAATGGCTGGAAATAGCCCAAGTCAAGCCTCCTTGGGTCTGGTTCTACATTAATAGTAAGGGACAGTGTAGGATCTGAGTGGCATGGGCCGAGAAGACTTCACAGCAGAAAAAACTGTCCCCATCCTCGAAGAAAATTCAAAAGTCCCTCCATTTCTGTCACCATATGCCCCCAGCACCCCATCAATTGAGGGAGGGGAAGCTTGCCTGCCTGATAATCCACCCCCATCGGTCTCGCCACCACCAGCAGCCAGCCCACCCCAATCAGGGACACCTGAACTGGTAGGAAGACGCCTTAGGTCTGCAGCTCAAGGTCCAAAGCCCCCATTGGCAGTGCAGATGCCACTGTAGGAGACTAGGTGTCCCCAGAGAATATGCCCCAATGGGACCGTACAAAAGGGGGCATCAGTTTTCTACTACCAATCGTTCTCCACTACTAACCTCCTCAACTGGAAACACCACACGCAGCCCTACTCTGCGTAGATTCCATAATCCAGATTCACCGCCCTGCCTGGGTTGATAGTAAGCAGCTTCTGCTTTCCCTTTTCAACACAGAAAAGTGCCGATGTCACCAAAGCCAGAAAATGGCTCCAGACTCAGGTACCAAAATGGGAATCTAGACATTGAGGCTTGGTTATGGGAGGCTATGCCCAAAGAGGAGACCCGCTGGGACCCCAACACAGTGTTGGGAAGGGCCAGATTAGAAAGATACTGACTTGTCTTCCTCCAGGAGGTAAAAGCAGGGGCCAAGGGCCCACCAACATGGCAAAGATATCTGAAGTCCTACAAAGCCAGAAGAGAGTCTGGCTGATTTCCATGAAAGATTATGTGAGACCTTCAGAGTTTACACTTCATTTGACCTGGAAGCCCCCGAAAATCAGCGCATGGTTAATGCTGCCTTTGTGGGACAGGCCCAAAGTGACATTCTACAGAAACTCTAAACATTGAAAGGATTTGCTGGAAAAAATGCCACTGAATTATTGGAAATTGCCAATAAGGTTTTTTTAAAAATATTTTTTATTTATTTCTAGGAGAGAGAGAGAGACAGCGTGAGCAGGGGAGGGTCAGAGAGAGAGGGAGATACAGACTCTGAAATAGGCTCCAGGCTCTGAGCTGGCAGTTAGCACAGAGCCCGACGCGGGGCTCGAACCCACAAACCGCGAGATCATGACCTAAGCGAAAGTCGGACGCTTAACCGACCAAGCCACCCAGGCGCCCCATCATTAAGGTTTTTGTAAACTGGGATTAAGCTTCCAGAAAAAGCAGAGCAAAGAGTGAAACAAAAGGCAGCTTTCCTGGCCGCTGTCTCAGGGGGACCACTCCCTTCGGAAGGGCTCCCACGGAAACCACGAGGGATGCAAGAACAGAAAAGAAGGGCACCACTGGGACGGGATCAATGTGCCTACTGCAAGGAATTTGGACACTGGAAAAATGAATGCCCCGACCGCCAGAAAGGGAAACCAAAAACCTCCACTCCACCCAGCCACTACCAACCAGAGCCACCCAAGGCTGATCTGATCAGACTGGCAAGAGTGAACTCTGATTAGGAAAGACCAGGCTCTATCTAACTAGGCCCCCATGAGCCCATGGTCAAAATGAAGGTGGGGGGCCAGACAATAGACCTCATGGTTGACACTGGGGCCTAAAACTCTGTGGTGACACACAAAGTGGCACCTCTGTCAGGTCGAAAAGTCACCATTTTAGGAGCCACAGGAGCACAAAACCGAAGGCTATTTTGGGATCCCCAACAGTGCCAGCTGAAGGGGTCACCAAGAAGCTTGTGAATTCCTATTATCTCCCTGACTGCTCAGTCTCACTGTTAGGTAGAGACCTCCTAGCCAAGCTGGATGCAGAAATAGCCTTCCCTTTGGATGGACAGACACAATTGTGCCTAAATGAAAAGGCCCAACCCACAATTTTGTTCCGGACCATTCCACAGAAAGGGGAATGGAGATTATATACTTCCCCTCTTGGTGGGTCAACTGTGACTCCCAAGCTAGAAGCTGAATTCCCTTCAGTTTGGGCAGAAGGAAAGCGTCCTGGTCTGTCAACACCTCCCCCCGCCCCCCAATATTAATTGACCTAACACCTGGATCCCAACCTGCCCAAATGCACCAATATTTGGACCCACAGGAGGCACACCTGGGGATTCAGACACACTTGGACAGGCTACTCAGATGGGGACTTCTAAAATGATTCCAGTCCCCATGGAATACTCCCCTGATGCCCTTAAAAAAGCCTGGGACAAATGATTATTGCCCTGTACAGGACCTAGGAACCACTAATGAAGCAGTCATCACGCTGTATTCAGCACTGTCTAACCCACACACTCTACTAGGAGTCACACCCTTGGCCTAGATTTAAAAGATGCCTTCAGGGGCGCCCGGGTAGCGTAGTTGGTTAAGCGTCCGACTTTCGCTCGGGTCATGATCTCGCGGTTCGTGGGTTCGAGCCCCGCGTCGGGCTCTGTGCTGACTGCCAGCTCGGAGCCTGGAGCCTGTTTCAGTCTGTGACTCCCTCTCTCTCTGACCCTCCCCTGCTCACGCTGTCTCTCTCTCTCCTAGAAATAAATAAATAAATAAAATAAAATAAAATAAAAGATGCCTTCTTCTGTCCACAGCTAGAGCCTAAAAGCCAACCCCTATTTGCTTTTGAATGGGAAAACCCTAACCCAGGGGCCAAGGTACAGTCGAGGATTCAAAGATTCAATAGCCTTATTCAGTGGGTTACTGGCATCTGACTTAGCCAGGTTTCCAGGACAGGGCTTGGATGCGTCCTCCTCCAATATATGGACCATTTTCTCCTAGCCAGTCCCACAAGGACCTCGTGCTAGGAGGGAACCACGGCCCTACTCAGGCTACTAGCAGAGGCAGAATACCAGATGTCAAAGAAAAAGGCACAGATTTGCCAACAGGAAGTTAAAAATTTGGGCTTCCAAATTACCCAAGGCAAATGGATTTTGGGAGACCAAAGGAAACAGGCAATCTGTGCCATTCTGGTTTCCACTACCCGCCAGCAGATCCGAGAGTTCCTGGCAGGAGCAGGATTCTGTCGGGTACAGATTCCAGGGTTCTCGGACTTGGCCAGGCCTCTGTATGAGGCACTAAAGGGGGAAGAGAGAGCATCCCTTTTCTGGGGCTCTAATCAAGAAAAGGCGTTCAAAACTATAAAAACAAAACTCACGGCAGCACCAGTCTCGGGACTCACACATGTATCACGAGATTTCAACCTGTTCATACATTGGAAGAATGGGGTGGCCCCGGGGGTTCTCACCCAGGAATTTGGACCTTGGCAAAAGCCAGTGGCATACCTTTCAAAGCAGACTGACTCAGTTGCAGCAGGAAGGCCATCCTGTCTGAGGCCACTAGCAGCCACCACATTTTTAATCAGGGAAGCAGACAAACTCTCATTGGGGCAAAACCTAAATGTTAAGGTTTCCCATTCTGTTATTTGATGGATGCCAGAGGGCAACACTGGCTAAGGCATGCTCGGATGACACAATATCAGGGACTGCTATGTGAGAACCCGTGAATAAGACTGGAAGCTGTAAAAACTCTAAACCCTGCCACTTTCTTGCCCGCAGGGTCGGGGCCCCCAGAGCACGATTGTCCAGAGGTACTTGATGAAGTCTATTCTAGCCAACCCAACCTATCAGATAGGCCCTTACAGAATCCTGACCTCCTCCTGTATACCAATGGCAGCAGTTTCATGAACAAAGGTAAAAGATACACTGGTTATGCAGTAATCTTTGATTTTGAAGTCACAGAAGCAAAAACCCTTCCACAAGGATGGTCAGCCCCAAGAGCAGAACTGTGGACCCTAATGAGAGCACTAGAACTCAGTAAAGACAAACGGGCCAACATAGACACTGACTCACACTATGCCTTTGCCACTTTACATGCACGTGGGGCTGTATACAAGGAGAGAGGACTTTTGACCGCAGGAGGAAAAGAAATAAAAAATATGGGGAGAAATCCTAAAACTATTAAGGGCAATCTGGGAACCGAGGGAGGTAGCAGTCATCCATGGCAAGGGACACCAAAGAGGAAAGCACTCAGTGTCAGAAGCCATTGCTATGTAATTGTTCGACTCCCCTCCCTCTGTGCCTCCTTCTCTCAACGCTGCCTCTGTACTCAAAATAATGCCAAACAAGGTCCCACTGGGCCCATGGGAACCCAGCACTGTGGTCAGACACCCTTCAAAGATTTAGTAGACTTTACCGAAATAAGACCCAGTAAAGAATACAAATATCTTTTGTATTCACCTGCACGTTTTCGGGCTGGTTTGAAGCCTATCACACACATACCGAAAAGGCAAGAGAAGTAACCAAGGCCTTGCTAAGGGATATCATTCCCAGACATGGAATGCCATTAACCATACATCTGGACAATGGCCCAGCTTTTGTGGCCGAGATGGTGCAGCAAGTAGCCAAAGCTCTAGATATCCAGTGGAACTTACATGCAGCCTACTGGCCCCAGAGTTCAGGGAAAGTGGAACGTATGAACCGGACCATTAAATCAGCCATGGCAAAACCATGTCAGGAAACTAACTTGCCCTGGCCAGATATACCACCCCTAGCTCCTCTCAGAATATGCTATACTCCACTGGCAAAAATTGGATCTACCCTGTTCGAGATCCTATATGGAAGGCCCCCTCCACTAGTCAATTTCAAGGGGGACCTGATAGAGCTAGGGAATAGAGAAATACAAAAACAAGGACTAGGGGAAACTGTCTTTGAGCTACATAGATGGGTGGCAGACAGGATACCTGGTTCCCTAGTAAAAACTATACACCCCCACAAACCTGGGGGTCAGGTTTGGATAAAAGATTGAGAAAAGGAACCACTTAAACCTACCTGGAAGGGACCTTATTTAGTTGTGCTAACCACACCCACAGCTCTCAAGGTTGCAGGACCCACCATTCTCAGGTAAAAGCAGCCTACCTATCACCTGACAACCACTTGAAATGGAAAGTAACTGCTAACCAGAATAATCCTCTACAGATCACCCTTAAGAAGATAGCAGACGATAAGCAGCCTGCAGCCAACACCTGAGAAACTCTCTGTAACCAGAAGGTTGAGGAAAATCACCAAGCAACTTAAATGAACTATAACACATTGTTCTCCCTAAGATTTCATTGTCATCCATATTTGTTGCTATACTCTTTGCTGTAGGGCTGGACCTGCTCACTGCCAAAAGGGGAGGACTATGTCTCTTCCTAAATGAAGAGTGTGGCTTCTGTGTCAACCACTCAGGGATAGTCTGAGTTATGGTCCAGCAGTTAAGGGAGCAAATGAACAAAGACAGGAACTAGCAGACTCATGGAACTCTTGGAGCAACATATAGAATTGGGCATCCTGGCTCCTCCCTTTACTGGTTCTCTCCTGATGCTTTTCACAGCCCTCCTGGTCAGTCCCTGTATCCTTAATATGCTAACTAGGTTTGTTTCCTCTCGTCTAGAAGCTATAAAATTCCAGATGATGCTCCAGTGGGACGATTCTAGCTGTGGCTACTCTCCTTTGGATGACAAAGACCCCTAGCTGCCTCCCCCCTCCCTTCGATGTCCTTGTCCAGTGGGGGGAAGCCAGAACAGTCTTTGCCCCTCCTCCCATGGCAGCAAAGGGTTCCCTGGCCCCCACAGACTGATTTTCTCCAAGTCTGCTACAGCAGCTTGAGAATCAAGAGGGGGGAATGAGAAGGAAAGCTCGTAAAAACAAAAGGGGCCAGCCAGATGCTGGCTTGCGTGTTTTTGGCTTCTGTAATCTTGTTTGTCTCCTGTGTCCACCAACTGCCCAGAAAGCACCACTGATAAGGGCCCCCTCCCCCTTTTTCTATTGTCTCTCAGCTCCCTACCATCCCACGCATAAAAGGAGGCCAATGCCAAGGTTTGGGGCTCAGCTTTTGGAGGTGACGCTGCTGGGCCACCACCCGTGCGGGCAATGAACAGTCTTCTCTGATTCCCCGAGTGCACCATGGCTTGTCTCTTTCTATGTGCTGAGCATTTACTGTAACAAGGGCATAAGATAGCTTTGGCCTCTCATCAACCAGAGCAGGAGAGAATTCTTAGGACTGTAGCCTCTGGTGGCAAGATCACACTGTTGAAAGATATTTTAATTGTAGACCGAGTCATGAGAAACATTTTGGCCTCACAGTTATTATGGAGACTTCCTTTTCCTTCTGTGGAAATATGTCACAAAAATTAAATTCCAGAGTTGGCAAACTCAGAAGCTTTCTGTGATTAGCTGTGTGGACTGCAGAATTATACTAATGGGTGAGGAACAATGTGTGAAACTTCACATTAATTAAAAATTTTTTTCTTAATGTTTTATTTATTTTTGAGAGAGAGAGCTAGAGACAGCATGAGCAGGGAAAGATCAGAGAGAGAGGGACACACAGAATCCTGAAGCAGGCTCCAGGCTCTGAGCTGTAAGCACAGAGCCCAACGCCAGGCTCAAACCCATGAACCGTGAGATCATGACCGGAGCCGAATGCTTAACCAACTGAGCCACCCAGGCGCCCCGATTAGTCTTTTTTTTTTTTTTTTTAATGCTTATTTATTTTTGAGAGAGACAGAGACAGAGACAGAGTATGAGCAGGGCAAGGGCAGAAAGACAGAGAGAAAGAAAGTGAGAGGGACAGAATCTGAAGCAGGCTCCAGGCTCTGAGCTGTCAGCATAGAACCCAACGTGAGGCTTGAACTCACAGACCGTGAGATCATGACCTGAGCTGAAGTTGGATGCTCAACTGACTGAGCCACTCAGGTGCCCCAGACATGATTAAATTTGTAAAACAATTTTGGTAAATTATTTATTTACTTATTAATTTTATTTTAGAGAAAGAGAGAGAGAGCATGAATGAGCGGGGGAGTGGGCAGAGGGAGAATGATCCCGTGACTCTGGGTTCAGGAGGGACACTCAGTCAACTGAGCCACCCATCTGTCCTGCATGTGATCACTTTCATGGCAAGGCTTAGCAGTCAAAAGGTGTTCAAATAAAAAGGGGAAAAAGAACCCTACAGCCCTGGAAACCTGCCGGAGGCCAGCTCCAGCAGGCCCAGGGGTCCCTGAAGGATGGACAGTGTTGGCAAGGGAGAGAGTGAGAGAGCCCCGAGATTCTTTCTGATCACCAGGCAGGCATCTCTGTCCTGTCGGTTTTGGTGTCTTTATTTATAGGTCAAATGTTAACATGGCATCAGAAAATGGAATTTTTACAGATAGTTCTCTGTGATAAGATGTTTTTACAAATGTACAGAAGTAGGTTTTAACAGAAGTCTTCTTGCAGAACTGCCCCAATTATAGTGAGGTTGAGTAACTAAGAAAATAACAGGGTGTTCACATTTTAGTAACACTAAAATTAAGTCATAGGTTTGTAGATACTCTTATGCATCCTCATCACAGCTGCCAGGGTAAGGGAAGGTGTTTGTGAAATGTAGGCCTTAGGGAAGGGGCTGCTATACACCATCAGTTAGCAAAGGTGTATGTACTAACTTGTCTTCAAGTGCTCTTATTTGTTTCTTCTAAGTTAGGCTCTTTGTCTCCGGGAAAGACTTGATTTTCCAGTTATATGCTTTATTGCACCAGAGAGCCAACCATACCTTTAAAGAGTTTAGCTTATTTCCAATACACAGAATAGCCTCTTTGAGTGCATTTACCTTTGTGTCTACTTTTATGATTTCTTGAATAGTTAGGGCATGAGAGACATTTTTGGTTAGCTGATTTACGTGTTGAGCTGTATGAACATCTTGGACTAAGACAACGGTAGAAACAGGATTATACATGTAAAGGTTAGTCTTTTATGAGTAAGGGTCATTAGCCTGTGCATAGTTCAAGGGAAAGTATGGAGGGAAACAGGACCTGCTGGAGACACGATGTCTGTTCCCATAATCAAAACAATAAGTTCCCACAACAAGTTCCTTCACAAGGTGCAATCATCATACCAGGGGGGGAATAAGGGGACAAGCCACTCCAGATACTGATCAGCAAGGTACCTTAGGGGTCAGTGCTCAAGCAGAAACACCTGAGTGGGGGGGGGTGGCTATCGGTCATCATCTGACTGGCAAGAGACCGTGAGAACTTGTTTTAACCTCACCAGGAGTTTTCTCAACTAGTGGGCTCAGAATGGCTCCCAACAGAAACCAAAATACCTGTGGGCAGATTGTGAGCTGGGGCCAGTTTACAATCTCTGTACTTTGTCCTCAAAGATTTCTTTGACAATATTTCAGTGCTTTGCCCTTACCTTTGGGATTAAAGAGGAGTGGCAGTTTTCTAAAGTGGCTGGACTAGACTCTTATAAACCAGATTTACTTAGTTGATAAATGTGTATGCTCTAAAGTACCTGAATTTCTGGGTTTTAAATTTATTATATGTTATTTGATGCAAAGAATGTCTAATAATGTCAGGAGTCTCCTTTGTTGGGAGAAAGAAAACTCTTCTCTTTCATTCCAGTAGAATGATCTTTCCACTTGAAGGTCATGGCCTAAGCCTAACCTGAACCCAAAGATCCATGTCCACGTACTCAGGAAGAGGTCTGTATGAATTTTCATCCCTGCCGCAGCTTCCATTCAGGCTCTATAACTGGTTAACTGCACGCTGCCAGCTGGTGTCCCGCTGTTACACAACAGGCACATAACGAACAACAACTTGTTTGCTAACCTGTGCTTGATCCCATTTGTTTTTGTAGAGTGGGAAGATGGGGAGACCTATCACATGATCTGGTTACCATTAATTGTACTGGGTTGGTATTGCCAGAGGATTTACATCTCTGTGGAAAAAGAAACAAAGAATTAATGAAACAGTCATTATGTAACCTGAGCAATGAAGACTAAAGGAACGGAGTTAGAGTTTATTCAAGCAGTTAGCATTGACTTACTCAAAGACATTGGACAAGTTGCCCAAACTTTCTGTGCCTTAGTTTGCCCATTTGGGAAATAATGTCTTCTCTGTGCTTCATGGGTCTCAAACTTCAGAACTGTTCTATAGGCACCTTATTTAAACGTTCAGCAATGCTTCTTGAGTGCATATATGTGCCAGGCACTGTTCTAGGGACAGAGTCAACATATCCTTTCTTTCTAGGGAGAGAAACAGAGAATGCATGTGAGTAAGCGGGGGAGGGGCAGGGGGAGAAGGACAAAGAGACTCTTAAGCAGGCTCCAAGTCCAGCAGGGAGCCCGACATGGGGTTGCATCTCACAACTGTTAAATCACCACCTGAACTGAAATCAAGTCAGACACTTAGCCAACTGAGCTACCCAGGCATTCTCAAATTCAACATATCCCAAAAGTGAAATCCTTATCTTCCTTTCCTCAAATCAGCTGTTATTTCCTGTATTCTCTGTCTCAGTTCTGGCATCAACATCCACCCAGTCTTCCAAGGCAGAAACCCCTGGAGTCAATGTCAACACTTCTTTCTTCCTCAGCCCTATATCCAGTCAATGACCAAGTCCCCTCAAGAATACCCTCATCAATCTAAAGAATCTATTATTCCTTTGCTAATCCTGCCTCAGTGCCTCTTCCCTGTGGTTTCTGCCTTAAACACTCTTCTTCCTGACTTCATACAGCCGGATTCTCATCATTGGATCTTAGCTCAAATGCTATCTGCTTGGTGACATGCACTTTAATCCACCCTATTCCGAGCTGCTTCTCAGCCCTACTCCTAATATCATTACCCTGTTTTGCTATCTTGTTAGCACCAATACTACCTGATACCTCGTACGATCCCACTTTTTGTCTTTCTCCCTCACTAGAATCTAGGCTCCATACGTGCAGACTTTTTCTGCCTTGTTCACCCCTGTTCTAGACACTGCAGATATGGCCCATGTAATCATTGTCTACTCTCATCTAGGAAACATCCAACCCTTGTAAAATCCAGTTTTCTAACTATGCCCCACTTGCACTCAACACACACCATGTTGGCTGGTCTCAGGACCATAAGCCTTGCTGCTGCTTGGCAATGCTACCATATTTCTCGAGTCAATTCACTATCCCACTTCCCAGACAACTATTTCACACATTTTCCTCTTGAAACCTCTCAAATCTCCTTCTGCTTCTTCAAGGTTGTCTGATGACCTTGTTTCTCATTGCACTTAAGCAACAGAAACAGTCAAAAGAGATCTTGCGCATCCTTTCACTACCAGATCTGTGTACTGTGCCTTTGCGTGTTCCGGTGCATGAACTGTCTGTGCTCTCATCCAGGTCAACCCCTCTACTGGGAACTGGCTCCCTCTACTGGGCACTGGCTCCCTCCACTGTGCACTGGCTTCCTCCACTGGGCACTGACCCCCTCCACTGTGCACTGGCCCCCTCCACTGGGCACTGACTCCCACCTCCTCTCACTCCAGGACATCACTCCTGTAAATCAGTTTTTCTCTCTACTGGATCATTCCCATCAGTATTCAACATGCTCTAATAGCAGCCATCCGAAAACAAAACAACCCTCCTCTGGGCCCCATATCTCCTTTCAGTTACTGCTCCCATTTTTCTGCTTCCTCTTACAGCAAAACCCTTTGAAAGAGAAGTGTGACTTCTGTCTCCATTTTCTTTCCTCCTCTTCTCTTTTTGAAACCCACTCCAATCAGGCTTTTGACTTTGCAATATATAGAAATCATTCTTGGCAGGGTGCCTGGGTGGCTCAGTCAGTCAGTTGGGTGTCTGACTTTGGTTCAGGTCATGATCTCTCGGTTCCTGAGTTTGAGACCCGTGTTGGGCTCTGCACTGACAATGAGGAGCCTACTTGGGATTTTTCTCTCTCTCCCTCTCTCTGCCCCTTCTGTATCCTCTCTCTCAAAATTAAAAAAAAAAAAGAAAAATAAACTTAAAAAAAAAGAAATCATTCTTGGCAAGGTCATCAATGACCACCATATCGCCCAATCTAGTATTTCTTTATCCTATCTTTAGCTCATCTCTCAGTTGCATTTGACACAGATAATCACTCCCCTTTTCTTGAAATTTCTCTTTATTTGACTTCAGGGACACCATGCTCTTCGTCCTCCCACTATCTCACAAGCTGCTGCTTCTAGGCTCTTCCTGTTGTTTCCTGATCTTCATCTCCACTCATCAATGCTAGTTGTCCAAGGCTAAATTTCTTTTATAATTCCAGTCATCCCCTAGGAGTTCCCAACTAGTACCAAGGTTTAAGGTCCTTGTGAAAACGATGACTTCCATATTAATACATTCAGCTCCATCCTCTCCTGCGAAGTCCTGACTAATCTACCTGATTATTCAAAATCTCCACTTGGCTATATCTAAGAAAGGTTCCATGCTACTGTGTCCAAAAATGAATTCTTTTTTTAAATTGAAGTATAGCTGATGTTAAAAATGAATTCTTATTGTTGCTTGAACCTCCTCATTCTCCGTCTTACCCCTTCCATAAATGGAGACTCCTTTCTACCATTCGCTCAGGCTAAATTCCTGAAACCATCCTTTATTCTTGGACTTTTCTCAGATGCTCAATCTGTCTGTGTACCTTATAGACTCTACCTTTTCAATTTTTCTAGTATCTGACCACTACTCACCCCTCCATTGCCACCGAACTGGTCCAGCAGCGAGGGAGTGGATCTTTAATCTGAATTTACAGGAGAGAGAAGCACCCAGGTTAACCTAAACGGGACTAGTATCCTGATGACATTACCCAGAGAATAATGTGGTAATGTCACATTATTACCACATCTGAATAAGATTTCAGATGTCCTCATCTAAAGTGGGATCAATTCTAGTACCTATTTATAGGGTTACTGCAAGGGTTAAATGAGAAACTAAATACTTGTAAAACCTTTAGGGTAGGACCTCTAACTGCATCATTAACTGCAGTTATTTGGTTATAATTTTGTATTGGTGGTACTCTTCAAATTATAAATTACTACATCACAGATCCACTCAAAACTGGTGTTGTCATGGTGACCCCTAATCTAGCACGTTGCTTCAATCTGCTCCCCATAATTCATTTGAGAAATCCGTCGTGGTAATGACAATGTTTATGATTTTAATTTCCTACCACTCAGAGTTTCCTAACTTTGGTCGACAGCCAACAGCAAAGATTAAGAGGATTTCGGGGCTCAAACTAATTTATCCCTGGTGCAAACTGAAATGAGTACGTTATCCTTTACAGTCTCGCTGTGAGTCGCTGGAGGGCAGGGACCATGTGGTACCGAATTCTATAATCCCACAGCCCACCAGACTTAGGTATGTACCTGGCGCACAGTCAATGTTGGTAATAAAACAATGGCGAGCACTGTCTGACCTCCCACCAGCCGAGAGCATGCAGAGCGCAACCGGAAGAACACGAACTGAGCCTGAAGGTTTACTCCGAGCACGGCTCTTGGCCACAACTCCGCGCAGGACGCGTCCTCTAGCGGCCGCTGCGCGCGCGGATCTGGCGCGGCGCGTCGGGAAGGAAGCGCGCGCGCGCCGCGGGCGGAGCCTCTCTGGGCGGGATGGAGCGCGCGCTGCGGGGCGGAGCCTCTCTGGGTTGGGTGGAGCGCGCGCCGCGGGGCGGAGCCTTTCTGGGCTGGACTGAGCGCGCGCGCCGCCGGGCGGAGCCCTCTAGGCTGGAGGGAGCATGCGGACACGGGGCGGAGCCTGTCTGCTGGATGGAGCGTGAGAGTACCGGGACGTGTGGTGGCCGCGTGCCCGCCTTCTTAGTGGCCCTTCAGACCCGGAGCCGAGCCGTGGCGGCGCGGGCTCGGGTGCAAGAGCAGGACCTAAGGCAGTGGGGCCTGACAGGTCAGTGGCGCCGGGCCAACTTCCGCCGGGGCCTGCCAGCTCGTTGGGACTCGCCTCTGCCGCGCCGGGGACTCCGCTCGCGGAGCGCACCTGCGGCCCCGCGGGTGGGCAGCCCTGTGGGTCTTTACCTGCCGACTCCCAAGGCCTTCCCTTCCTGCCCCTTCCTGAGGTGGGGCTGGGCACAGAGGAGTCCGGCCTGGGGCCAGGCGGCCGTGGCCTCCGCGTGCGCAGCGCAGGGGCGGCAGGCTCGCGATGAATAGGATTCCGGGCGGGGAGGTGAGGCCTGACCGCCGCCCCGGCGCACTGGTCCCCGGGTGGGGGAGGAATTCGGTGAGACTCCTGTCCCGAAGCTAAGACCTTTTTTTCTGAAGAAGCCGAGGCCGTCCTGGCGCACCAAGAATGTGGGATTAAAGTTTCTGTTCTTGTGAGTTTGGGGGTCTGTCCTGGGGGATTATTTCATTAGTTGCTCCTGTAAAAACTTCCAGAATTCGTTTCCTTGCTGCAGTTTTTTCGTCGTTAACCGTGCGGGTGCACGGTTTGATAGTTTCCCATTGGCTAATTTTCCCCTAATGCTCTGTTTTAAAATACGCAGCTAAGCTGCAATAAATGTATTTTAGTTATACTAATCCTTCCCTAGAATCTTTGAAGCTCAAAACTTGTCTACAGACAGGGTGACATCATCTCTTGTGGGTGGAAAGACCCCTATTTTCTTATTTTCCAGCCTGGCCCCGCTTGACTCGCCTCCTAACCGCTCCAGTCCTCATTTGTAAAATTGTAAAAGGGGGAACACAGCGCCTGGTCTTTAACTGTATTATAGAAACTTGGATCAATAATAACAGTGGTGTTAGTCCTTAAATCATTTATTGAGTGCTCCTGAGAGCCGCATACTGTGAAGTGTCAGGTATAGAGATGAGCAGAACAAATCCACGGGCCCTCCCCTTCTAGAGTTTCTACACTGGAGACTGTGAGTGCTTCCAAAAGTACAAAAGAGTATGCATTGAACAACAGAGTATGAATTATCTACTAAATTCCAAGGAAGTGTGAGGCTTTGTTCGTTCTCCAAATGACGCAGAAGGTGGCAGTTCTAGGTGAGCTTAGAAGAGAGATGGATAAAGATGAATGAGCGGGATACAGACAGGAAGGCGAAAGACCTTTCCTTTCCTGAGTCTCTGAGGCTGTAAGATCGTGTATCTCTGTGTCTATAAGGAGTATGTATGCAACCTAAGTAGAAATTTATGGACTAGTGTTAATATGGGTATTCTGACTACAATTATATGTTTGTGTATGTCTTTTTTCTTGCATGTTTTTTTTAGGTATGATGCTTTGAGAACGTGTGTGGGAGAAGGCTGGATTAAGTGTGCACATTGATACTGGAGAAATGTCTACATGGATGTGAGCTGTTTTAGTAGAAAAGATAAGATAGGAGGTCATACCTCTGCTTTGATGAGTTAGTGAATGAAGAAGGAAATAGACAGGTGGAAACTTACTGATGGGAATGGATACATTGGTGATGGAGGGAAAGAAAATGATAGAAAACAGGTATAGTCACAAGAATAACCATTATATATTTTAACTTGAAATTCCTATTTCTTTTTTTAAGTGTTGGGTGTTTTTTTTTTTAAGTTTATTTATTTATTTTGAGAGAGAGCAGACATGAGCAGGGGCTGGACAGAGAGGACAGAGAATCCCACACAGGCTGTGCGGTGTCACCACAGGGCCATGATCCCACCAACCGTCGGATCCCATGAGATCCTGTCAGATCCCGCGAGATCATGACCTGAGCCGAGATCAAGAGTTGGACGCCTAACCCACTGAGCCACCCAGGCGCCCCTTGAAACTCCGATTTCTGTTAACTAGAATTTATGCTCTGCAAAATGATTTTTTGTGAGTTAGTTATAAATCCTTACTGATTTTTTCTTTTGATTACTGAAGTAGTACATATTCTCTGTAAAACATTTAGAGTAATACTCTTTGCATAAAGAAAAAATCAATTGCAGTAGTCTCATTACTGTTGATATGTTACCGACCTTCCTGCCAGTCCCTTGATCTGTGTGTGTACATATTTTTTTTCTTCCTTTCTGGGGCAGCGTATGGAGCAAGGGAGAGGAGCAAAACTGGGGTTTCATGTGCATGCTTTTTGGAAACAACTTTTTCTTTTATTATCGTTTAGTCTCTTTTGTCATTTAGTCTTCCTCAGTATATTTAGTGGGTACAGATCTTCCAATGAATGGATGTGCCATAGTTTAGCCAGATAATAGATAAGAATTTAGATTCTTACTTTTTTTTGCTGTTAGAAATACTAATAAATGTCTTTGTAACCAAATATTTATTATGCTCAAATATTTCTAATTCTTCTAAGGCAGCATTTCTAGGTGAAAGAGTATGCAAAATGTTTGCTCATTTTCCCACATTCTTATTTACCAACACTGGTATTCCGATTTGAGATGTTAAAAATGGTGTTTTGTTGCTTAATGTTTGTATCCTAATTTTGATGGATACTTGGATATTTGTCTTCTTTTTATTCCTTGTCAGTTTATGCTCCTTGCCTATTTTTTAACTGTTTGTCTTTTGCTTTGTTGGATCTTTCTTGCATTAATATTAAATATTTGTCACGTGTGTTAGGAATATGTTTGCTGGCTTGTTATTTGTCTTTTGATTTTGAATGTGTGTGTGTGTGTGTGTGTGTGTGTATTTCAGTGGTGAAATTTAAAACTTCTTTGTAGTCATATCTTTTGGCCTGTTTCCAAATGATTTTTTGCTTTTAGTATTCTGCTTAGACGGGGCTTTACCACTCTGAGTTTATTGTTGTCTTAATATTTTTCTTCTAGTACAGTTATGATTTCTTTATATTTAAATTTTTATTTCCCCAGAAATTTATTAGGAGGCAACTTGACTATTTTTTTTCTCTTTAAAATACGTAATGGGGGCTCCTGGGTGGTCTTAGTCAGTTGAACCTCTGACTTCGGCTCAGGACACGATCTCACGGTTCGTGAGTTTGAGCCCTGCATCGGGCTCTGTGCTGACAGTTTGGAGCCTGGAGCCTGCTTCATATTCTGTGTTTCTCTCTCTCTCTGCCCTTTCCCTGTTTGCGCTCTGTCTCTCTCTCTCTCTCTCAAAAAATAAATAAATGTTTTTAAAAAATAAAATAAAATACATAATGAATTACCCCACTTTTTGAAAACTGATGAAACAAATATTTTATTCTGCAGTATTCTTCCCAGTGATTGAAGAATTTTTAGTTGCTCTTCCCCTCCCGAATAGTGTGATAGATAAATCCCATACATTTCAGTGAACTTCAAAAACCCAACATACATTTGACCATAAAGGAATGTTAGTACAACTTTGTTTTTGGAATATGCAGACCTATTCTTGCTTTTTTGCCTACTTTTCCACTACAGGTGTACCTGAGGTTCATTTGGTTCCAGACTACTGCAATACAGTGAATAGTACAATAAAACCAGTCAAGTGAATTTTTTGTTGTTGTTGTTTCGTAGTGCATATAAATGTTATGTTTATACTACACTGTGGTCTATTAAGTGTATAATAGCATGAAAAAAAAACCCCAATGTAGATATCTTAATTAAAAAATACTTTATTGCTGAAAAATGCTAACCATCATCTGAGCTTTCAAGTGAGTTGTAATCACTGATCACAGATTACCATAAGCAATATAATAATGAGAAAGTTTGAAATATTGTAGAATTACCGAAATGTGATGCAGAGACACAAAGTGAGCAAATGCTGTTGGAAAAAATGTCTCTATTAGAGACTTGCTTGACTCAGCGTTCCCACAGACCTTTAATTTGTAACAAACAAACAAACCCAACTATAGCATCAGTGAAGGGCAGTAAAGTGAAGCACAAGAAAACAAGGTACGCCTGTACCCCTCATCCTCCTGAGAGGTGGACAAGAGAATTCAAACAACTCTGTGACGCATATAGCGGATGGGCACCCTCTCACATTGATGTCTTCAACCCCAAAGCCTGCCTTACCACATCCTGGAGGCTATAAAGTGAAAGACTACATTTCCCACACTCCCTTGTAGTTCTGTTGTGCCTGATGACTGTGGAGAGATTTGGAAGGGGGATATGAGGGAGAAGCCACAGTCTGGGAGGGACTCAGGTTTTCTGCATTTCTCTTGGAGCCTAGTCCTAACTTCAGAATGGACTGTGGCCGAGGTGGGTAGGGTCCCGGAGCTGACAGTTGGAGTAATGGTTTTGTGAGATAATGGAAAATACGTTTTGGTCTCTGCTCCCTGGTTCCCAGAACAGGGCTCCTGAAACTCCTGGGTGACAGGAGTATCTTTTTTTCTAATGAGGTGACTCTGTGTGGGTTCCCGGATGGCTCTTGGGTGGGGGCTGGTCACAAGAAAGGCCAAGCCATAATTAGAAGCTTGGAATTTTCAGCTCCATCCCCCACTCTCTTGAGAAGGGAAAGGGGCTAAAAATGAGGTTAATGATTGATGAGGCCTACATGATGAAGCTTCCCTTAAAAATCCCAAAAGTACAGGGCTGGGAGAGGATAAAATAGGATTGTTTTCTTAATTTCTCTGATAGTTTGTTATGTGTATAAAAATGCAACAGATTTCTGTGTATTGATTTTGTATCCTGCAATTTTACTGAATTAATTTATTCTAATAGGGTTTTGGTGGCATCTTTAGGGTTTTCTGACTATAATATGTTATCTGCAAATAGTGACAGTTTTACTTCTTCCTTTCTGATTTGGATGCCTTTTTTTCCTTGCCTGGTTACTGTGGCTGGGGCCTCCACTACTGTCTTGAATAAAAGTGACAAGAGTAGGCATCTTTGTCTTGTTCTTGATCTTAGAGGAAAAGCTTTCAGCTTTTCACCACTGAGTATGATGTTTGCTGTGGGCTTGTCATAGGTGGCCTTTCTTATGTTGAAGTATATCCCCTCTGTACCCACTTTGTGCAGATTTTTTTAATCATAATTGGGTGTTGATTTTTTTTGTCAGATACTTTTTCTGCTTCTATGAGATGATCATATGATTTTTTCATCCTTCATTTTCTTAATGTGGTTTTCTTAATTGATTCATTTGTGGGTGTTTATCCTTTTATCCCTGGAATAAATCTCACCTGATCATAGTGTATGATCCTCTTAATATATTGTTGAATTCAGTTTTCAGTAATTTGTTGAGGTTTTTGCAGCTATTGTTCTTAAGGCACATTAACCTATAATTTTCTTGTGGTGTTCTTGTCTGGTTTTGGTATCAGGTTAATATTGAACTGGTAAAAACAGTTTGGGGGTGTTACCCCCTTTTCTTTTTTTTGGAGACTTTGAAAAAAGTTGTTATTCTTCTTTGAATGTTTAGTAAAATTTACCAGTGAAGCCATTTGATCCTAGACTTTTTTTTTGGTCGAGGGAGGTTTTTGATTACTGATTCAATCTCCTTATTAGTAATTACTTACTAGTCTGTTCAGATTTTCTGTTTCCTCATGATTCAGTCTTGGAGGGTCGTATGTTTCTAAATATGTATTGATTTCCTTTAGTTTGTCCCGTTTATTGGTATGTAATTGTTCACAGTAGTCTATTAGCTTATTTGTATTTCTTTGGTGTCAGTTGTAATGTCCTCTCTTTCATTTCTGGTTGTATTTACTTGAATCCCTTTTTTCCTTGATGGGTCTAGCTAAAGGGTTGCCAATACTGTTTATCTCTTCAGAGAACCAACTCTTAGTTTCATTGATCTTTTCTATTGTCTTTTTATTGTCTGTATTGCATTTCTTTCTGCTCTAATCTTTGTCATTTCCTTCCTTCTACTAACTTGGGCTTCATTTGTTCCTCTTTTTCTTGCTCCTTGAGGTAAGATGTTAGGTTATGCAAGATTTTTCTTGTTTCTTGAGTTAGGCATCTATCTCTATGAACTTTACTCTTAGAACTGCTTTTGCTGCATCTCAGAAGTTTTCATATGTTGGGGGCGTCTGGGTGACTCAGTCGGTAGGGCGTCTGACTTCAGCTCTGGTCATGATCTCATGGTTTCTGGGTTCGAGCCCCATGTTGGTCTCTGTGCTGACAGCTAGCTCAGTGCCTGGAGCCTGTTTCAGATTCTGTATCTCCCTCTCTCTCTGACCCTGCCCTGCTCACGCTGTCTCTCCCTCTCTCTCAGAAAAAGTTTTAAAAAATTAAAAAAAAAAGTTTTCATGTGTTGTATTTACATTTTCATTTGTCTGAAGGTGGTTTTTTCATTTTGCTTTTGATTTTTTTTATTGACTTTTTATTCAGTAGCATGTTGCTTAATCACATTTGTGAATTTTCCAATTTCCTTCTTATAATCGATTTTTAGTTTCACACCATTGTCATCAGAAAATATGCTTGATATGATTTCAACCTAAATTTGAGACTTGTTTTGTGGCCTTACATGATTTATCCTGGAGAATGTTCCATGTGCACTTGAGAAGTTACTTTTGGATGGAATGTTCTATATACATCTGTTAAGTCCATCTGATCTAATGTGCCATTTAAAGCTGATGTTTTCTTACCAATTGATGTAACCATTGATGACCTAACCATTGATATAAATGGGGGTATTAGAATCTCTTACTGTTACTGTATTACTGTCTCTTACTGTTATTGTATTTCTTACCTCTATTACAGTCTCCTTGTAGGCCTGTTAACATTTGCTTTGTATATTTAGGTACTCCTGTTTGGGTACATAAATGTTTACAAATGGCATATTCTCTTGTTGGATTGACCGCCTTTATCATTAGGTAATACCCTTCTCTACCTCTTATTACAGATTTTGTTTCAAAGTCGATTTTTTTCTGATGTAATTATAGCTACCCTAAATTTCTTTTGGTTTCCATTTGCATGGAATATCTTTTTCCATCTCTTTACTTTCAGTTTGTTTATATCCTTAGGTCTGATGTGAGTCTCTTGTAGGCAGGATATAGATTGGTCTTGTTTTTTTTTTTTTTTTTTTTACCCATTTAGCCACTCTGTGTCTTTTGACTAGAGAATTTAGTCTTTTAACATCTGAAGTGATTATTGGGGCGCCTGAGTGGCTCAGTTGGTTAAGTGTCCGACTTTGACTCAGGTCATGATCTCACAGTTTGTGGATTTGAGCCCCGCATCGGCTCTGCACTGACAACGGAGACCCTGCTTTGGATCCTCTGTCTCCCTCTCTCTCTGCCCCTCCCTGTGTGCGCACATATGCACTCTCTCTCAGAAATAAACATTAAAAAAAAACAAAGTGATTATTGATGGGTATGTGCTTGTCTCCGTTTTGTTAATTGTTTTCTGGTGGTTTCATAGTTCCTTTCTTCCCTCCTCTCTGCATTCTTCCTTTGTGGTTTGATGACTTTCTGTAGCAGTATGCTTGGGTTCCTTTTTTATTATCTGTTGTGTGTCTATAAGTTTTTGCTTTGTGGTCACCATGAGGCTTACATATAACAACTTACATTTATAACTGTCTGTTTTAAGTTGATAACAACTTAATTTTGAACTCATTGTAAAACTCTACATATTTACTCTTCCCATACCAGCGTGTTATATGTTTTTGATGTCACATTTTACAGCTTTTTATCTTTTGGGCACTTTAATTGTTGTAGTTACATTTATTTTTACTACTTTTGTCTTTTAACCTTCATACTAGAGTTATAAGTGATTAATCCTCTTCCTTTAGTATATATTTACCTTTACCAGTGAGATTTATACTTTTATGTGTTTTCTTGGTACTAATCAGTTTCTTTCTCTTCAGCCCCAAAAGTCTCTTTAACATTTTTTGTAAGGCTGGTTTGGAGGTGATGAACTCCTTTGGCTTTTGTTTGTCTGGAAAATTCTGGTTTTCTTCAGTTCTGAATGTTAACCTTGCTGGGTGGAGTACTCTTGTTTGGAATTTTTTTTCTTTTAGCACTTTGAATATATTGTGTCACTCCCTTCTGGCTTGCAAAGTTTCTACTGATAAATCTGTTGATTGTTTTATGAGCATTCCCATAAACATATCAAATTGTTTTTCTCTTGCTGCCTTTAATATTTTCTCTTTAGCTTTTGACATTTTAATTATAATGTATTTGTTGTGGGTCTCTTTGGATTCATCTAATTTGGAACAATTTGGACTTCCTGGATTTGGATGTTTGTTTGCCTGAATTTGGATGTTTGTTTACTTCCATCAGTTAGGGGAGTTTCCAGCCATTATCCCTTCAAATAAATTTTCTCCCTCCTTTTCTCTTACTTCTCCTTCTGGGACTCCTCTATCATGTGAATGCTAGTGTGCTTCATGTTGTCCCAGAGGCCCCTTTAAGCTATCTTCATTTTTTAAAAATTCTTTGTGCTACTCTGGGTCAGTTCTTCTATCTTTAGGTTTGCAGATCTTTTCTTTTGCTTCATTTAGTCTGCTGTTGAACTCCTCTGTTGTTGTTGTTTCCCAGTTTAATTATTGTGTTCTTCAGCTCTCTGAGTTCTGTTTGGAACTCATATTTTCTGTCTCTTTGTTGAAGTTCTCATGTAGTTCATCCATTCTCCTGAATGTGATGAGTACCTTTATGACCATTACTTTGAACTCTTTGCCAGGTAAATTACTTAGCTCAGTTTTCTTAAAGTTTCTTCCCCAAAGTTTACCTGTTTTATCTTTTGTTTGGAACATATTCATGTATTTCCTCATTGTGCTTTTGACTTTTGCTATGTGTTGGTTTCTTTCTTTTTACTTTTTAAACTTTGTTTACTTTTGAGAGAGAGAGAGAGAGAGATAAAACTTACTTTCAACCCTGTTAAACTCCTCTTTGTGATTTCCCAAGCAGCCTATTTTATTTTTAATAGTTCCCATTCCTGGAGGGTGTGCCAGTCAGTCTGGCACCTCTAAAGGTGAGGATCTTAGTCAGCACCTCCATTCAGGCTGATTGGAAGCCAGACCCTTAACAGCTTTGAAAGAATGCAAATAAATACTGTCTAGTGGGACTGCGAGCAAAAGCCCCACAGCCAGTTGTAAGGTGTCCCCTTAAAAAGTTGGTCAGCAGTGTCAAAATTGGGGTTCCATACAAGTGTATAAGTGCCTTTCTGTGAGACACTGGTGAGTTGTGGCGGGGATGCAGCATGAGGGTGCAAAGCTGGCACCTCTGGCCTACGTTCCCTGAGAACACCTCTGTAGCCTCTAGATTGTGAGACAGCTGAAGCCTGCCTTAAGGCTGATGCTCGAGGACAGATGTTTCAGTCTGGAGTCTGTTTGGTTCTCTGGGGGTGGCTGCATGCCGGAGACCATCTCTCCAGCTGTTACAGACCTGTGGGACCCAGGAACGCAGCCCGCCTAGCCACCAGAGCCAGGCAGCCATGGGGTGTCTCCTGGGTGGCAGTCACCAAAACCAGGGCACCAGATGTAACAGGCGGGCACCGGACATACGTGAAAGCTTCCCTAGAGAGAGTCCAGCTCTCTGGAGTGTGGCAGAGGGAGAGTGAGGGTAGTGCCCGCCCTGCACTGTCTCAGGGAAGGTTTCTCATCAGCTGTTAGATGTGTGTTTCATTGGAAGCTACTCCTCAGGGTACAGCTCCGATAAGCGAACCAGCCTCACTTATAGAAAGATTGAGCTCTTGGCTCTCTAGCCTCTTGCTGTATCCTGGAGGTGGTAGCTGTTCAAGGACTCTTTCCTCATTGGTCAGAGTGTTGTAAAGCCATGACAATAAGCCCTGCCGGTCACCAGAGCCAGTCAGTGTAGACGTGAGCCCTGGCAGCAGCTGCAGAAATCAGGGCTCACCACACGAGAGTCTGATCTCCTTTCTGGAAGATACTGGTGAGTTGAAATGAGACTGAGGGAAAGCGCAAAGATGGCATCCATCATTCCATTCCCTGAGAGTACCTCTGTAGGTCCCTGGAAGTGTGCCAAACCAGCAGTCTGTCCCTCCGGTCAAGGCTCATGGACAAGCACATAGGCCTCTCTTTCAGAAAGACTTGGGGTGTGTTTCTGCCTTCTGTTCAGTGCCCTGGGGTGGTGGTCTGCTGAGAACAGAGTCTCCCAATTGTCAGTGTCCCAGAGGACCCAGCAACACCAGCCCTCCTCACCTTCAGAGCCAGCAGTCATACCCTGCGTAGCATTTGTTGAAACCAGGGCACCCGAGGTAAAATCGAGGGCATCAGATGTTTGTAGAAGCTCCCCAGCACCCAGAGGGATAGTGTGAAGATGGCACCCAGCGAAGAAAGAAAACAAATGGGGGTGGGGAGGAGAAGAGGAAAAAGGGAAATATAAAGAAAAAAAAGAGCTGGCACCCCTCCTGCTTTAGCTAGACGGAGAGAGAAGATGGTGCCCACCAGCTTCCATCCCCGGAGAGTAGCCCCCAGGCCCAGGCCCCTAACACCTATGCTCTGCTCTTAGCAAGGGAGTGTGAGCACTTTTCAGAGGGCTACTTCTGTGCTGGGCCCTGGGGCAGGGGAGTCTGTGTGCAGGTCCTTGTAGAGGTGCTCCCCAGTTTTCTACCACCCTGAGGGTTTTGTGGATGCTGACCCCACTGGTTTTCAAAGCCAGATGTTTTGAGAGCTTGTCTCTTCAGGTGCTGGTCTTAGGATTTGGGTGCCCAGTGTGGGGGGGCACCCTTGGCCCCTCCCCATTGTGGGTCATGTCTCGGGGTGGGGTTTATTGCGAGATAGCATCTCCGTTTTTGAGGTTTTTTACCAGAGGAAATTGCTCCATATATAACTATAGATTTGATGTATCCGTGGGAGGAAGTGAGTTCAGGATCTTCCTACATTGCTGTACTTTTAAAACTTTATTTTATCTAGGGGCGCCTGGGTGGCTTAGTCAGTTAAGCGTCCGACTTTTGCTTAGGTCATGTACTCGCGGTTCGTGGGTTCAAGCCCCGCGTCGGGCTCTGTGCTGACTGCCAGCTCAGAGCCTGGAGCCTGTTTCAGTCTGTGACTCCCTCTCTCTCTGACCCTCCCCTGCTCACGCTGTGTGTCTCTCTCTCTCCTAGAAATAAATAAAAAACATTTAAAAAAAAAAAACTTTATTTTATCTCTTTAATTTTGTTTATTTGTAATTTAGTATAGTTGACAGTTACATTAGTTTCAGGTATAGGACACAGCAATTCAGCATCTACATGTTATGCTGCATCTGTATGTTATGCTATGCTCACCACAAATGTAGCTACCATCTGTTACCACTTAATGCTATTCAAGTATTGACTATTCCTGTGCCATCCATAGCTGGAAGCTTGCATCTCCCATTCCCTTTTACCCATTTTGCCCATCCCCTCCCCACCATCCCCCCAGTGCCATGTTGCACTGGAACCTCAGTTATCTGAATTTGCTAACCTACAAATGGGGATAATACCTAGTGTATGAGATTATGATAGATATTAAATGAGACAGTTTATGTAAAGTGCTTACTGTTCTTCCTGGTATTTAGGAAGTGCTTAATAAAAATAGCTTGTTCATTTTTTTTAATATTCTACAATATTATATACCATCTAGTTTATTTTTTCATTAAAAGATTTTTTAAATATTTATTTTTGAGAGACAGAGAATGAGTAGGGGAGGGGCAAAGAGAGAGGGAAATACAGAATCTGAAGTAGGCTCCAGGCTCTGAGCTGTCAGCACAGAGCCTTACACAGGGCTCAAACTCATGAACCGTGAGATCATGACCTGAGTCACCCAGGCGCCCCCATTTAGTTGATGTTTAAAGGTCATTAGTTCAAACCAGAAAGTTATGTTTTTGTTAATAGTATGCTTGGGGTCTTCCCTTTTCCCTAGATATGGTTATTCTCTGAAACTGGATTTTTTTCCTCAAGGGAGAGAAAAAAGAGATCAGAGGCTCCGTGTGCACTATTACATTCTCTGTGCAACATTATTTCAGTTCATAACAGTGCTCTTCCTCTATTGAAACACAATTTAGTCCTGTGCAGTCTTTGTTTCCTTTAGCACAGAGAGCAAATTGAAATGGTTGCAGCTAAGCGACAGACACGACAGACACGTGCCCTCCATGTGTTGTTTGTGGTTATGTTGCATGGGTACCGCCTCTCTCCTAGAGTGGACACTGGCACGGGAGCCAGGCACTGGAGAGGCCAGCTCCTGGGTTGACTTTCTCATCTGTCAAGTACGTCCTGTGACACTGACAGGCTGCTTTAGGTCTTCAAATGTAACAGTGACTAAGTTTGCTTAAAAAGTCATTAGGGAAAAAAAAAGTCATTTAGAAGTCAGCAAATGTTTACATTTCTATAACTTCCTTGCACAGGAAATAGCTGGGGTGGTCTTTAGTTGAAGTCTTTGGAGATCGCTTGTATGTGCGCTGAAATGCCTGCTCTCTTCAGACCTGCTGTATTTTTTATTTCTAGGGATTCATTTGCGTCCTTATCAACTGGAGGGGGTCAACTGGCTAGCCGAGTGCTTCCATTGTCAGAATGGCTGCATCCTGGGAGACGAGATGGGCCTGGGTAAGACCTGCCAGGTATGTTACGGTGGGGTGACCTGCGTTCGTCTCCACTAAAATACCTCCTTGCAACTCATCACTAGCGTTTAGCTGCTAGCTGCTAGTAAGTGTTTTTATATTAGGGCCTTTGTTAAGAGATCATGTCCTTGGAATTGACTTTTCTACTTATGAGGATGGTTTTGAACTGTGTCACTATGCTTACCTAACCCTGACATTGGATTGCAATTAAAGGTCAGGGTTTGTCTCTGTAAATCAAATATACCTTTCCCAGGGACCAAATTGACTCTGCCCTCCTCTGCGATACTTCTATCTAGTTAACTGGATTACTTCTAATATTTATCTCTTTTCCTTAGTGGGTGGTAGTAGGTGGTAGAGCTACGTCTCATTTCTGTGCTGTGTGAGAGAAGTGCAGAGGAAGTATCCTGTCTTCCAGAATGCCTTGGCCATCTAGTGGTAGAACCCAGTTTAGAGACCTGGAGAACCAGATGTGACCTCCTTGGGCATTGATAAGCAGGCAGTGTGCTGAGATCAGTTATTCTGGTGAGGTGGTCACCACCACAGCCCTGTGTTGACAGATGTCAGCGGTAGGGTTGGCTTGCTTGAAAGTTCCGATACTGACACCCCTTGGGTTAGTCACACAAGGTTTACTCATCTGTAGAATACCAAAGGAAGTCAGTGCAGTCAGGACATACAGCAGAGGACACTGATCAGAAACCGGGGCAGTGTACATTTCCCATACCAGGAAACACACAGAATGAGGTCTCATCAGTCCTTTTAGAAGCAAGTACCCCCTGCAAGTCTGACCTTTCATACTTAAACCATCCAGTTGGAGCAGTTCTGCACGTGGTTCTGCACCTTCTGTCGGACTGTGTAGGATACGACTTTATCTAAGCCGAGTAGGTATACCCCATTGATTTTGGCGCTCTTCAGAGTACACAGTGACCTGTGAATCTGGTGCCCTCAAGGACGTTGTTTGTCACCTTCAGGTTTCTCGGGCAAATAAATTGGGTTCTAGTGCATTCCTGAGCTAAGAGCTGTAGAGCTAGAATGAAGGTAAGTTTTCTGGATGTCTCTGGGAGCCAGGCCTCTTGAGAGACACTTGGGTCATGTACGGAGCCCCCCACACTTTGGGGTGTCCCAAAGGAGACACCTAAAGCAGTCTCCTCTGCTTCCCGCATTGGGACCCCCTGACTTCATTCAGAGCCAGCAAGTTCCACTTGTCCTTTGCCTCTCTCCAGGGTGTTCCTATAGCTCTACTTGAAGTGCCCTAAAAACATTCTAACATCTTGCTAAAATTTCGCTTAGAATTTTATATCTGTGTTCATGAAGGATATTTGTCCATAGTTTCCTTTTCTTACAATGTCTTTGGTTTTAGCGTTGTGGTAAAAAAGATGGAGTCATACAATGAAATGAGAAATATTCCATCCTCTTCAGTTTTCTAAAAGACTTTGTGTAGAATTGGTATTGTTTCTTCCTTAAACGTTTGGTAGAATCCACTAGTGAATCCAAGTTTTGTAGATATTATCTGGTTTATAGTAATAAAAGATAAATTTGCTCTCAATGGTATCCTTAGCGAAAGCTGAACAGAATGAGTTTATTCTAGTAAGTACTAATCGGGTGATTGTTCTGGCACAGTGTGCTAGGAAGCGATGCAAAGTTAAAAAAGGAAATTATTTTCACTGTATAATTAATGCAATCATTTAAAAAGTAACTGTTACCCTCTAACCACACACTCTAACCATAACCGTGAACAGGAGTACAGTATGTCTTAAATGGTTGACATAGTGAGCATATAGTTTATTTGCTTGTTTAAGTAGGCTCCATGCTGGTTGTGGAGATCAGTGTGGAGCTTGAACTCATGACCCTGAGATCAGGACCTGAGCTGAGATTAAGAGTCCAACACTTAACTGACTGAGCCACCCAGCAGCCCCTATAGTTTGTATTTTATTAATCTAACATTGTCATTGTAGTTATCCATTTTATTTATTATATTCTTCACAGTTGTTTTCTGCTGGCTACATAGTACTCCATCAAGAGAGTTCATTGTAATTTACTTAAATATTACACAGATGAGGAATGACTGGGTCCTTTCTTTTTGTGCTATTTAACCTTACTGTGAACATCTTTGGGCATATAGCCTTTTCAGGTTTTGGAATGTGTCTTTAGGATAAATTTTCTCAAAAATGGTTCAGCCGTCCATTTAAAAATTTTTTTTAATGTTTTATTTATTTCTGAGAGAGAAACACAGTGTGTGCAGTGGAGGGTCAGAGAGAGAGGGAGATACAGAATCTGAAGCAGGCTCCAGGCTCCGAGCTGTCAGCACAGACCCCAACGTGGGGCTCAAACCCATGAACCGTGAGATCGTGATTTGAGCCAAAGTCGAAAGCTTAACCAACTGAGCCACAGGTGCCCCCACAGCAACCTTAAATTTCAGAGAAACTTTTAATGTTTTTTGTTTTTTGTTTTTTTTTTCTAGGAGAGAGAGAGACACACAGCGTGAGCAGGGGAGGGTCAGAGAGAGAGGGAGTCACAGAGTGAAACAGGCTCCAGGCTCTGAGCTGGCAGTCAGCACAGAGCCCGATGCGGGGCTCGAACCCACGAACCACGAGATCATGACCTAAGCGAAAGTCGGACGCTTAACCGACTAAGCCACCCAGGAGCCCCAAAGAAACTTTTAAAAGCTGTGTGTACAACCTTATCCTAAAACGTGCCTATTTGGCTTTACAAAGAGTTTGGTTTTTTTAGACCTATTTAAGCTTATGAATTATTTATCGTTTGTTTTCCTTACTAGAACGTATGCTCCAGGAGAGCTGGGAGCTTTGTCTGGTTTGTTCAGTGTTATATTCCAAAACTTACAACAGTGCTTAGCAAATAGAAGGTGCTCTATAAATGCACGTGGCTGGACGGCAAACCTTAGGGAAAGGAGAAAGAGTTAGGAAGGCAGGAGGCCACCACGTGGTAGGTCATATGTAGTCACATCCTGGAAGTTCTTGCCTTACGGTTTCAGAGTATTCTTGATCTTGTGCATTATTTGCATTTTTTCATTTATTTCTGTTTGTCTTTCCTAATTTTTTCCCTTCACATTGAAGGGTTAATTACATAAATACTGAGTGAGCATCATTGCTTATTAACTGTTGATGTAATCGAGTACCATGAATTTCTTTGGCCATTATATTTACACATACAGGATTTTGCTCTAGGAATGGATGACTCTCCCAATGTGTGGAAGATAGCACATTATTTTTTTTGTGCACCAAGTCTTCTATAAGAGTTGTGTTCCATACAAGGCTGTGGGAACTTGGTGGTTGTTTCTCATGGGAAAGTAATAATGTTATAAAAATTGCCTTCTTTTTGTGTGTTCCAGACCATTGCTCTCTTCATTTATTTGGCAGGAAGATTAAATGATGAAGGACCATTTCTGATTCTTTGCCCCTTGTCTGTTTTGAGCAACTGGACAGAAGAGATGGAGAGGTACTGAAGTTTTTTACATTGAGTATGATTTTTTTTTTGGTGATATGTCAAATACGATAAACATATTGTTCTAAGCAGTGATTTTATTTCTTCCAGAGAACGCTGACAGAATCTGATTGGGGGGGAGGGTCCAGTGGATGTTATTGTTAGTTATTATCAATTTGAAGATCGGTACTCATTAAATTATGCTGAGCTAAAGGAGAAACCACCTTTTTCACAGGGAGGTAGGAAGTAACCAACGTGGAAAAAATTAGTTTTCTCTTCAGAATTAGCACCAAGTTCTTGTAGATGTTCATTCGACCCTTCCATCTGTTCACATAGAAACTTAACCTATAGGTTTACCTGTTACCTTATTTAAGATTTCAAAGTTCTAGAACTCTTTCTGGTTACAGGACATGATGAAGTCTGCACGTCAGTAATCTTTTCATGAAATGTAGTTTTCTAGATACACACACTTCCCTTCGGCTCTGCACTGGTGTTCACCTACCTCTTTTCTTGGATCCAGGTTTGCTCCAGGGCTTTCCTGTGTCACATATGCAGGTGACAAAGAGGAGAGAGCCCGGCTACAGCAGGACATGAAACAAGAGTCTCGTTTTCATGTGCTGCTAACTACCTATGAGGTTGGCATTCCTTTCTCTCTGTCAAGAACTCTTAACCTGGGACTGTAGAAGTTGTAGAATCCACTGGAATTAAGTTGAATTTATTTGGAGAGCATGCATTTTTCTGGGAGGAAAGTCTACTCTCATTAGATTGTCACAGAGGGATTGTGACCAAAGGAAGTGAAGGACCACTGTGTTCCAAATTTGTTGGCTATCTCTCCCTCTGGTGCGACAAGAGTGAAGGTGCCCCGGTGAAGGGGTGGCATTTGAGCTGCCTGTTAGCCATGAAGAGGAGGAAGGAGGAGGCAGGCAGGGGAGAGGGTTTTGTGGGCTGAGCCGCTGTCTTTTACTGCAGGATGAGAGTAGAGGACACTCAGTGCCAGTGTCCTCTGAAGTTTTTAGTCTCTAAGTGAAGGCAAGACTTTCCTTCCACTTGTGCCTAGGTTTTGTTTTCCTCTAAAGTAGCGCTACTAAGAAGTTATGTTCAGAACTTTTTTTACTTAGTAAATGATTAAGACTTAACTCTCCTAAACTATAGGATTTAGCTAACACGAAACTAGCTTATTAATACCAGTTACATTAATACTAGCCTTTATAATGTGTCTTTTCTCTTAATTTTTCAGATTTGCTTAAGAGATTCATCATTTCTAAAATCGTGAGTATGTTGCAGTACTTCAGAAACTGTTGAATATAGCATGAGAGTTATGTCTTTCCTTTACGTTTTAGTACTTTGTCTCTTTTGTGGTCTGTCTGCACATCTCCATGAGTATGTCTTCCATGAGTCTCACCGGCCAGTGGCACAGCAGGAGTCCTGCGAGCCTGTAGGCTCGCCCCTTCCTCATTAGCTGCGTGTCCCTGGTCACCTAACCTTAGTGAGCTTCAGCTTCTTCATCAGGAAAATGAGGATAATCTCTACTTTGGATGGCCGTTGTGAGGATTAAAGAAGGTGTCCATGGTGTGTGGTTAATAAATACTAGATTCTTTACATTGCAGATTGCAAAGATACCTTTCAAGACTGCTATTTGGAGAGTTTACTACAGTACAGAAAGTGAGTTATTTGAGCCTTTCATGATACTTGAAGTATCTTCAAGTAGCAGCCAGTGCTATGAAATTAACTTTTTAGGAAGGGAGTTTTAAATATACTTTTAATTAGTTAGCTTCCAGGCTTTCACATCAGCTCATGAAGCGTAGGGAGCTGAGGTTTAATTCTTCCGTTCCATCTGATACCAGGGGTAATCGATTGCAGTATAGGGTCAAGACTGCAGTGACCACATACATTCAACACCACCCAGACTCTAGGTACAGAAGAAAAGGTATGTTGACAGGATTTCATTCTCCATAGCAGGTGCAGTTTTGATGTGGTTAGGTGGGGATTTGCGTCTGTAATATCCGGGAACTTTTTGTTTTCAAAGCGTTTCTTCAGTATTTCAAATGTTATTTCTCATCCAGCTTCTTCTGAGTTGGATTTCTATTTTCATCTTATTTTGAGATGCTAAAGGCAGTCACAGATTTCGTGACTTCCAACCCGTAAGTTCCATTTAAGTGAGCATGTTATCTTACTCTTCTTTTTTTTTTTTTTTTTTAATTTTTTTTATTTATTTTTAGGAGACAGAGAGAGAGAGAGAGAGACAGCGTGAGCAGGGGAGGGCCAGAGAGAGAGGGAGTCACAGACTGAAACAGGCTCCAGGCTCTGAACTGGCAGTCAGCACAGAGCCTGACGCGGGGCTCGAACCCACGAACCGTGAGATCATGACCCAAGCGAAAGTAGGACGCTTAACCGACTAAGCCACCCAGGCGCCCCTATCTTACTCTTCTTAAGAAGAAAATAGGCTTCCCCTCTCTTTTCCTTTTTTTATTACTAATATCCAACTGAATATTTGTTGAAGGTCTCTTTCCTGGAAAGACACTGTTTGGGAGTTAGCAGCAATGCCAGGAAAAGAAACTGAAGAGCCCCCAGGAGGACGTGGACTGCAGCAGAGGGAGAGGCACTGTACAGTATACTGGCACTCATAGTACAAGGCAGGATGTGGGAAGTCTCAAAAGGCAAGAAGAGTGGGTCGTAGATGTTTTTGGTTACTTAATGTATCCTAGGTGATCTTCATGAAAACCCCAGTAGGCAAGTGTATATCTTATAAATGAAGAAAGCAAGAAATTAGGTAGCCATGCCAAGGCCACGTTGCTAATAATGGCAAGACACCCCCAAATGCAGCACTTAGTGTTGTGGAGACTTTTTCTTTTAATTTTTTTTTTTAATGTTTGTTTATTTTTGAGAGAGAGAGAGTGCGAGTGGAGGAGGGTCAGAGAGAGAGAGGGAGACACAGAATCTGAAGCAGGCTCCAGGCTCTGAGCTGTGAGCACAGAGCCCGATGCAGGACTCGAGCCCATAACCATGATATCATGATCTGAGCCAACGTTGGTTGTTTAACCAACTGAGCCACCCAGGTGCCGCTTTAATTTTTTTTTTAATTTTTTTAAAATATTTTTATTTATTTCTAGGAAAGAGAGATACAGCGTGAGCAGGGGAGGGTCAGAGAGAGAGGGAGACACAGACTCCGAAATAGGCTCCAGGCTCTGAGCTGGCAGTCAGCACAGAGCCCGATGCGGGGCTCAAACCCACGAACCACGAGATCATGACTTAAGTGAAAGTTGGACGCTTAACCGACTAAGCCACCCAGGCGCCCCTAATTTTTTTTTTAAGTTTGTTTATTTTAAGAGAGAGTGAGTGGGGGAGGGATGGGGAGAGGGAAAACCAGAAGCAGTCTCTGTGCACTGTCAGCATGGAGCCTGATGTGGGGGCTCAATCTCAGGAACCACGGGATCATGAATTGAGCTGAAAGCAAGAGTTAAACACTTAACTGACTGAGCCACTCAGGTGCCCCATGTGGAGGCTTTTGAAGAGTGTCCCAAAAAAATAAACATCTTGAGGTGCCTGGGTGGCTCAGTCAGTTAAAGCTTCTGACTCTTGATTATGGCTCAGGTCTTGAGAAATTGTTGTAACTTAACTATGCTACAAAATGTGCTTTGGCAGCAGCCGTCAATGACTTCCATGTTAGCATATCCAATGGATGTATCTACCTGGACATCTGTAACGTTTGATCTTACTCACTGCTTCCCCAGTTTTTTTAGTACACTTTTTAAGCTACTGTGACACCGTTTTCCCTTAATTTTTCTTCTGGGTTTCAATCTCAGCAGCACAACATTCTAGCGTTATGACCTTGACCTAGTTACCTAATCTTTCTGAGCTTTAGTCTCCTTGTTGGTAAAATGAGCCCAATAGGGCCTACTCACCATATTCTTTTGGATTAAGTAACAGATGTAAAGCCCCAAGCACAGTGTCTGGGAGCTAGTCGGTGATTACAAGCGTTTCCTTTTGCTTTCTGTCTCCAGCTCCTTCCTTTCCGCCTTTATGCACAGGTCTTTCCTGTCTTGAGAAAAAAATTCCCTTAAATGTACTCCCTTATCTAGATGGTATCTCGTGTACAAGGCAGTCTTTCAGATAAGAAGTCACCTTGAGTGTGTTTCTAACAGAATGGCCTTAATATTAGCCTTCCCAACAATAGTTAGAGTTTTATGGGAAGACTGTTTGGCTATAAGATAGGTGTTGGAGTTTTTACACAAAACTGAAAGCTTGGATTTTTCTCTCACAGCTTCCCTTGGAGCGTTCTTGTTGTGGATGAAGCTCACAGGTTGAAAAACCAAAGCTCCTTGCTGCATAAGACACTTTCAGAGGTAAACTCATAGGACAGTCTTAGTTTTTGTATAACTTCCTTTAAAAAATACTATTTTAGGCCTGTGTAGAGTCAGCGAAGTTGAAACATTTTTTCTTTCAGTCAGATCTCTGCAGGGCTAAATAAACATTTTGCGAGTGACAGAGTAGTACTTAAATGGCTTCACTTCTCCTTCCTCTCATCTTTCACACAGGAGATAACATGTACTGAACTCTGGTTATCAGGTAATAAGATGCTACCCCAATAAAATACATTGTATTTTTGGAAATGTTTCAGCTATCTTTTGATCTTCTTAAAAGGGGTAGTTCTTTAAAAATAATCTTATTATAACTCTTCTGTCTGCAATAGCAGACATATCCCCCCATTTACCTTTTTAAAAAATTTGATAGTTCACATGGAGTCATGAGGAGACCCATTGCATGCCATTGACTATTAGCTCCAGTCTCTCTTGTCTTTGTCATACTTTTGAGTGTGACACCCTTGATCTCCTTCCCTTTTCTTGATCTCTGGCATCATTCTGGCCCAGTGAGAAATGAGAGATGTCAGTGTAGCCCTAGCTTTGCCCTCTTTTCTGAGGAGCGAGTGGAACAGCTTGTGAGTAAGGAGTGCCCTTCTGTTTGCTGACCTAGTAAAGGCTTGTTCATGATACCACGTGTATGAATTCCTGTGACTGTCGCTGAAGTCTAGTCCCTGTCCCATAACAAATCAGGTAATAAGATTAGAGGTGATTTGGAGGAAAATCTTAGGTCTGGATTCTGTATTTAATGGATAAATGGTAGAGTTTTTACTATTTTGATGCAGGGATGGTCACTGTCTATTATTGGTCCAATCTCAGAGATGACTGTCCCCTGGTGGGGCTGCCTCTGCTCTGTGTTTGCCTTCTTTTAGGGACTGTTAACGGTATCTTTTCCCCAAAGTCTCTGGAAGAGACTGCTTCATGATGTATAATGCCAGGTCACTAATGTAGAGTGGGAGAGGAGAAGCCAGTGTTGTAGAGGAACCCTGGGCTTGGAGCGGGGAAACTAAGTTCTTGTGCTGGCCCAGAGCCTCTCCTTGTTGTTCATACGGAAACTAAGGCCCAGGAATTCTGTAAGGAATTCTGTGTCATCTAAGCATTCCTTCGTAAGTGAGGTTTGAATTACAGACAACTTGTTGGTTGGAAAGAAGTGTATGTATTGAGGGAGCTGAGAGGTGGACGAATATTGTTTTCAGCTTGTTTGTGAAAATTGGAAGCCATTTGTAGTGAGACATAGGGAGTTGGTCATACAATTTATGCTACACCTCGTTTACGCTTACAAAGTACATTCACAAAGTTAAGTCCCATACCTTGACAGAGTGAGGCTGCCCTGAAAGATGATGTAGATGAATATTTAACAACATGAGAAATATTTGCAAGGTATCCTACACAAAAAGTTTATAGAATACTGTACATAAAGAGATCATCTCCAGGTTTTTTTCACCCAGGAATAAATTTTGTTGCTAAAATGGACACTACTTTGAGTAAGTACATTAGCTCATGTGACTATAAGTTGACTGTGGTCACCAGCAGCCGTCATATTCTTTGGTCACCCCAGCTCTTTGCTTGGTGAGCATAGATTATAAAAATGTGGGCTGGTTATTGGAAGCGTTTATTTCTGACCAGTTCCCATACTCAGAATACAGGAAACCATTGCCCTACAGGCAGACCAGGCGTGAGTGGATGGACATTGATTAGACAATTTTAAAACAAAACAAAACAAATAGCATTTTTAAATCAGTTTTAAATGCATTTCATGTGTTACCTTTCCTTACTACAAAAGCTGTATGGTCTTATGACCCTTTCCCAAATCTAAATACAGAAACACAAGAATAAAAATAAAAACCATTAATAATTTACTCCCCTGCATATATCTGCTGCCATATCCTTTGCTGTGCTTATGAATGCTGAAGCATATACACATGCGTATTGTTCTAGAAATCAAAAGAGACTGTTTTTGTATCTAGTAAGTGTACATATGCATATAGGTGGGTATATAAGTACATATACACATACTGTATTTAATTTTTTTAAATGAAATGTGCAAGATACAGCTTTCTGGTTTTGCTGCATTACTTAACTCAAATGGTATAGGTTCTTATACATGTCAACTTAGAGCTTGTCCTTTGCTTAACCTAATATCTGTAACTGTTTTTCCTAACCCTATATTTCATTCTCTTATTCTTGGTGTTCTTATCAACTGCCCAAAACTTAAAGAATTTCTTTCATTTGGGGCTGTATAAAGCTCAGAAACCTCCAGAAATCTTGATGTTTTGGATGTGATACACTGTGAAGTTTTACAAAAGGACACTCTTTTAGTGTAGATCTTCTTGCTTCCTGCTTGTGGTGGGCCTTATGCTATAGCTTTTTCAAACTGCTTAAGTGTATACCAGCTGCCTCTGAAGTTTCAGTAAACTCACCATGTGGGTAGTAACATACCACTTGAATTCTCACAAAGATTGAACAGTAATAACCATATTGAATATTCATGCAGTACTTCAGAGTTCACACAGTGATGTTACTCACCTCCTTGTAAGAGTATCTCATTCCCAGGATTATTATCCCCTTCCTGTAGTTGGAACTGAAGGGTATTATTTCCTACATCAAACAGCTGGTGTACACTTGAACCTGAGTCTTCTGATTTCATGTCTTCGTGGTCATCCCATTAAATCATGCCTCTCTTTGTAAAGGTTTTGACGGTAACTTAGACTTGCTTTTCGAGGTTATGGATTTTTAATTTTTATTTTATACATTTGAGTTCTCAGTAGTCTTCAGTCTCCTGTTGACCGGAACTCCCATCCAGAACAGCCTCCAAGAGCTCTACTCACTGCTCAGTTTTGTGGAGCCTGATATATTTCCCAAGGAGCAGGTGGGAGATTTTGTTCAGCATTACCAGGATATCGAGAAAGAGTCTGAATCAGGCAAGTTCCCTTCCTACAAATCATGCCAAGAGGTCTGGGCCCAGAAGCTGCCCTGGTGCACAACAGACACCAGTTATAGATAGAAAAGAAAGAGAATCGATAATCGGAGGACACCTTCCAGGGAGAAGGAGCCACAGAAAGCTAAAGTGGTGCTGCATCCCCTCATGTTGTTCCCAATTGTCTGCTCTTCATGATTCTTACTTGTTTGTTATGTGATTCTCCAGTAGGGCTCCTTGGATCATTTTTGGAAGAAATGGGAAGTATCTGCTGGGGTGCAGACTTTGTTTTTACTCATGTGTAATTCTATAATTTTGTAAGCTGTTTCTTGAGGCAGAACAGTATGTGGGTGCTAGAGGCCCAAACCTCTGTTCAGCATTCCATGGTGCTGGGGTTTCTGTTAGCTGTGCACCCAAATCACAGTCTGGGATGGATGGATGGATGCAGGAAGTGAGGCCGGGAGTGTCCTCATTTGTACAGGGCCAGCTGCGCCTCCTTTCTCTTGCTCCTTTGCCCCTCTGCCGCGCAGAATTCTCTGTCCCTGTAGTAATATCCCAGGATGAGTGTTCGAAACCAGTGCTGGGCATGACTGCTAGTGGGTGTGCATGTCCTAGTGAGTGGGAGTTGGACAGGCTTCTCAGCCTGCCTGTACTGCAAGCAGAAGGTTTCCCAGGGAGCCTGCTCTCAGAGCCTCCACGTCTACGGTCCAGATAAAATACATGCCAGCCCGTCACATATCATGTGGGACATCCTCCCATTAAAAACATATTTTGTTTAAGTGGAATTTATATTTCACTCCATTCTTGAATTTTTGTTTGCTGTACTTGGCAACCCAACATGCAGCAGAATGCCAGCTCAGGCTAGTTTTTGAAGTTCATGACCCTTGGGGAAGGACCAAGGGCGTTGAAGTGAAAAGAACTAATGCACCATTAGCATCCAGCTGGGTGACTTTGGTTAAGGTGTGCTTAATTTCTCAGAGCCTTGCCTAACTTAGCTCTAAAAACGGGGATACTATTACTTGTCCTACACTTCTAGGCCCTTATGCTAGTCAGTCAGATTAAGTGCAGAAGTATCCAGGAAGCAGTACAACTCTGCAAATGAGGTTATTCATAAAAATCAAGTTTTTTGAGTGTTCCTAGTTCTTGAGTTGAGAGCCAGTAACGATTTCAGGAGGAGCTGGGAAAAAGAACCTGGTGAAGGAAGAAACACAGCTGATCCTTCAACACAGGGGTAGGGTGCTGACTGCCCCCATACAGTTGAAAATCTGCTGCACCGTTTTGACTTCCCAAACTTAACTGCCAATAGCGTGCCGTTGACTGGGTGCTTTACCGATAATGTGAACAGTTAAGACATATTTTGTGTGTTATATGTATTGTACACTGTATGCTTACTATCAAGTGAGCCAGAGGAAAGAAAATGTTAGGAAAATCCCAAGGAAGAGAAAATACATTTACAGTACTGTATTGTATTTATGGGGGGGAAAGTCTACACTTAAGTCAGCCTGCGTAGTTCAAACCCGTGTCGTTCAAGGCTCGCCTGTACTATGAAAAATAACTAATGGTCTAGCATGTGGAATTGGTATGAAAATTTTATCCTACACTTTATGTGTTGTTGGTTTCTTTCCTTACACAGCAAGTGAGCTACACAAACTCTTGCAGCCGTTTCTGCTGAGGCGGGTGAAAGCCGAGGTCGCCACAGACCTTCCCAAGAAGACAGAGGTAGTGATCTACCACGGCCTGTCAGCACTGCAGAAAAAGTGCTACAAGGCCGTGCTGATGAAAGACCTAGGTAAGCAGAGGGCACTTGACTGCTTAGAAACTCACCGAGGATGTGATTTCATGGAGGGGAATATTTTACTATCATATTTGCTTCATATGGTAACATGGGATGGAATTTCGTGTTCTGAATATAGTTCAGGTCAGATGCAACGAAACCGTGCAGGGTATCTTTACTATAATACAGACTTCATTGGTTGTTGCACTGGTGAAATTTCCTTTTCTTCCCCCACCCAGTTGTCCATACTTGTAGAAGTTAGTTACACAAACATGCTAGGTATGCCAGCCATGCCTTTCATCTTCCCACCCTGTCACATATTTGACACATTGCACGGAATTTGACACATTCCTCCCAGATGGGAGGAATTGGAAGTGGGAACGGAGTCGGTCACTTTGCCTTTTTTTAGAGGGAGCGTGCATGCGCTGGGGAGAAGGGCAGAGGGAGAGAGAGAGAGAAAATCTTAAGCATGCTCAGTGTGGAGCCCAATGCAGGCTTGATCCCACAACTCTGGGATCATGACCTGAGCTGAAATCAAGATTTGGATGCTCAATTGACTGAGCCACCCACGCACCCCAGTATGCTGTTAATTAATGCAATTCCCGTGACATTTAGAAGGTTAATACAGGTTTGAGAGATTACAATACTGAAATAAATACAGTTATTTATGGAAACAGGTTTTTTGCATTTTTTTGTTTTTCTTCAGTAGTCCATCTCTCTGTCTCTCTCTGTGTCTCTGTTTTCAGATGCATTTGAAAATGAGACAGCAAAGAAAGTGAAACTTCAGAATGTCTTGTCTCAGCTTCGAAAGTGTGTGGATCACCCATATTTGTTTGATGGTGAGACAGTGCCCTTTTTTCTTACATTGCTTTTCATGGACATTTGTGTAGCCAACCTCATAGCAAAATTCTTCAAAAGAATTGCCTGTATTTACTGGCTAGTGTTGCCCCCATTTTCTCTTGTTAATTTTTTTATGTTGATGTAATTTAATATATCGTTCATACTCAACTTTCTTCAGTTGTCCCCTTAATGTCTTCCTCATGGCTTTGACTTTTCAAATTCAGGATCCAGTCATAGATCCGGAATTGCATTTGTCTGTCACCTTTTTTTTTTTTTTAAACCTTTCATGAAATTACAATTTTGAAGAATAGAGGCCAGTTGTTTTATGGGTTGTCTCATCTGGATTTAGGGATCATTTCTTCGTGATTAGATGTCCCATTGTCTTAAACCCTCTCTATGGCCAGCCTTTCATCATCACCACCGAACTTTGCAAGTTCACCGGTGATCTCCAGTGGTTGTCAGTTCACATTTTAATTAACCTCTCAAAACCTTTGACACAGTTGATCACTTCTTTCTTGAAACACTTTCTTCCTTTGGCCTTTGGAACACTTTCTCTTGCTTCTCCATCTGCCTGTGTCCACTCCTCAGCCTCCTTTGCTACTTACCGTCCACCTTAGAGATGTGTGCAATTTCCCTCTAAGTGCTGCTTTAGCAACATACCGCATGTCTCCATATGAAGTATTTTCATTTTCATTCAAACTAGGGCTTTTTTGAGTCACTCTGATAGGTAGCCTCTGGGACACTCCCAGGACTTCTTTGGCCATGGGGACACTAGAATGGTAGGATCAATGTGCAGGGTTTGCTGCAGTCCTTTTAAGGGAGTGTTTGCCTGGTAGCCCTATGAATTGCAGAATCTTAATCAGATGCATTTCAGAATCTTTTTTTTAAAGGCAGGGAGCATTGGGGACATGGAGATTTTGAAAGAAGCCCTCTAGGTTATTCTGACTGCCATCCCCCAACCTGAGAATTACTATTTTATACATCTAAGCTTTATTTCTTGATTTGTTTTTTCAAGTGAGAGTCTCATCAAATTTTCAGTTCTCTGGACATTAGCATGTCCCTGTACCTCCCTTTCCTAGAGAGTGGGTTTATTCCTTTGATGGGCATTTATTAGGCCTACTGGGGGTATGAGGCTCTGTGATTGATGCCTAGCAGCACTGAGATTATCATGCAAACACATAATTATAAAATGCCTCAAAGAGAGATGAGACGTGGGCCCATTATCACCAGAGTTTGGCCTCTTGCTGTAGCCTCACCATGGGCTTCTCTGCTCAAGGAGTCTGCCCTGACTTGAGGCACGTTATTGGGAGCAGCTTCCTTCTTTTTCAGGTGTGGAGCCAGAGCCTTTTGAAATTGGAGAGCACTTGATTGAGGCCAGTGGGAAACTTCATCTACTGGATAAGCTCCTGGCCTTCCTATATTCCAGGTAGGTGGTTGGCTCACATTTTCTGCTCTGAGCTTGTGAGTTTTAAAACCAGAATAATAAACAAGTCATTGTTTTTTTTTTTTTTTTTTTGAGACTAATTCTGGTTTTCCTTTTTAAAAAAAAAAATGTTTTTATTATCTTTATTCTATTTTGAGAGACAGAGTGAGTGGGGGAGGGGCAGAGAGAGAGAGAGAGGGAGACACAGAATCTGAAGCAGGCCCCAGGCTCTGAGCTGTCAGCACAGAGCCCGATATGGGGCTCGAACCCATAAACCGTGAGATCATGACCTGAGCCGAAGTCGGACGCTTAACCAACTGAGCCACCCAGGCGCCCCCCCATCCCCGCCTCAGTTTTCCTTTTTTTAAGACCTTGATCCTGGTTCCACCTTCTCTGCAACTACACCCACACCCCTCCCCAGCCCACCCTATCCCCTCCACAATCCTCCTTCCTTTTCCTGAATTCCTGCAGCACTTAGGATCCTAATCCAGCTCTTGGCAATGCTCTGCCTTAATCTGTTATCTGGTTAATTGGTATTAATCTCATCACTCCAACTGTATTGTTTAGTTCCATAAAGACAGAGATAACATCAAGAATATCCTTTTTAATTGCCTTTTGGTACCTTGCATTAATTGGTACCTAAAGAGGGCTTAGTAAATATGCACTTTTGTTAACCCTGCGGCGTTTGGTTCAGGGCGAACTTGGGGGACTCTTTCCCAGAGACATGAGTTGGGTAGCAGAAGACTAAGTCACTTCTGGAGCCTTGACGTGTTCAGTGAAGTGCTCAGCAGCCTGGTGTCCAGCCTCAACCTAATCCTTCTGGTCCCCATAGGACAGAGGAGTCTAGAAAAAGCCCAGCTTCCCACGGGTTTCTAAGTTATCCCTGTGGGACAACTGCCCCAAGTGAGCCTGAACTAACCTCAAAACCTTGGATTTGGTGAAATCACCCAACATTAGGAATGTGCAAATCAAATACTTCCATGTCTTACTGTATTTTATTGGCTCTGATAGATCTGTACATGTGTGAGAGGTGGAGGAGGACCCATGCATCTTCTGTCCAACCTTTTCATTTCATAGGTGCTGAAGTCACACAGCCAGCAAATGACAGGGTTGGGATTAGAATGGAGGCCCTTGGCTTCAAGTTCAATGCCTTTTCCAAGCATCTGGGGCTAGAGTCTTGAAGGGGTTCTTCATAATTGTTCCTTTATACTCATCGCAAGCTCAGATCAAATTAGTTTTCTTAATGACACTCTTGTTTTGACAGTGCTGTATTTCTTCCTTTATGAAAACTTAAAATAATACCTGATACACAGGACTGTAGGCTCATCCTCATTCTTGACTTCATTCACTTTGCCTCTTCCTTTCCTCTCTGCTCCCTCTACGTAAGTTTTTTAATGTATCGTAGGAATTATGAGATGCCACCTGCCCCTGGCTTCTCTGAAGTGATACTTTACAACCAATATAGCTGGAGATGAGAGAGTAGTGATTTTACACCCCCAGGTAGAGAATGGCTGTGGATGGCCGACTACAGGTTCTTCAGGGTTTCTGATTTGGGCTTTTGTACATGTGAATTTTGCATTTTATTCTTCATATATCTTTTATTTTGTTGTTAAAATGAAAGTGTATGTTTCTTTCCGTTAGTAAGTTGACATCCCAGAAGGTTTCTTGGTTATCCTAGGGCTTTCTATGCCCTCTGGGGCACTGACATTTGCTCCTGGGAATATCCCCACTCCAGTTTGAGAACTTGTGTTCTACATGATATGACTACACGTGGAGCTGTTTACACGGGACATTTAGCATGTCTCAGGAAGTCTCTGTAAATGATTATGATATTTACATTTCCCCTCTGGTATTCGTATTCTTTGGTAAATTTCACCTGAGAGAAACTCACCTTAAATACCTAGAATTGGCAGCCTTTCCTTTTCTCTTTCTTGCCAGGGGCCATCGAGTTTTACTTTTCTCCCAGATGACCCAGATGTTGGATATTCTCCAAGACTACATGGACTACAGAGGTGATGTCCCTTGGCCGTTACGTTGCTTAAGCCTTTTTTTTTTTTAATTATATTCTTTTTTTAATGTTTTTTTTTTTATTTATTTCTAGGAGAGAGAGAGAGAGAGACAGCATGAGGAGGGGAGGGTCAGAGAGAGAGGGAGTCACAGACTCTGAAACAGGCTCCAGGCTCTGAGCTGGCAGTCAGCACAGAGCCCGACGCGGGGCTCGAACCCATGAACCGCGAGATCATGACCCAGGCGAAAGTCGGACGCTCAACCGACTAAGCCACCCAGGCGCCCCAACTTAAGCCTTTTTGAAGTTAACAGTCCAGTAGGTCCATGAAGAGTAATCTGGGGTGTGGGGATATTACAGAGGAAAGCAGTGAAAGAACTTTGTTCTGAACCAAAGGAAGATTGAAAGTAAGGAGAGAGGTGTGTCACAAGGATTGACAGCCAGGTAGAGACATGTGGGCAGAAATAAGCACACACATTCCCATGGACAATGTGATTTAAAACTGTGGGTACTGGAACAAATGTGAGTTGCAGGAACGTTGAGTGTTTTGAAAATACTTGCTAAAAAAGAAGTTTCAGTGTCTTGCAACATTGAATTCAACATTTGAGCACTTTTTCAGGATTAGTAGAAAGGATGAAATTTTGGAGATCCCACATAATAGCAGCGCAAAAGGAATTTTTTTTCAATATCAACAATAGGGAATGTAAGTTATTACCTGGGTATTCTGTTGAATATGTAAGTTATATAAATTATATAGCTATGTATATAAAATATATATTATGTATTATATTATATAATTACATTGTAAGTTATTGTGGAGGGCTTCTGGATGGCTTAGTCAGTTAAGTGGCTCTTGATCTCGACTTAGATCTTATCTCACAGTTTGTGGGTTCAAGCCCTGTGTCAGACTCTGCACTGATAGCGTGGAGCCTGTTTGGGATTCTCTCTCTTCCCCACTTGTATGCTTGTGCACATGCTCGCTGTCTCTCTCAGAATAAATACACTTTGAAGAAAATTTATGTGGGATGATGGGAAAAGTGTGTAACACTGATTGATCTTGAGATCAGTGGTGAAGGACTATCAGCTTCAGACCTTACTGTTTAGAACATGAATTCAGAGTAGGTCTCTTAGAGCCACTTGATGTCCTCCCAGTACTGCAGTGTACCTGGTCCACTGGACACTTGACAGGAAACGCCATTGGCATGTTGAGGAATCCCCAGATCCACAAACAGCACTTGAGTATAATTCCCCTTCCTGACAGGGATCTGTGGTGATGGGTCAAGAATCTGAAGCTTCATTGAAAGGCAATGGCTGGGCCACTGGGGAGCCTCACAGACCAGCACCCAAGTGCTTGCCTTACTGCTTGCATAAGCAAGAACTCTGGCCAGGCAGGATTGGAAACTACCACACAGCATGGTTCACAGTGTGCTTCGAGGTTGCTTGGGATAGTCAGAATCCACTGTTCACTCCACTAATGCCACATATGTCAGCTGCATGTATTTAAGAAACTCAGAGAGGTGTATTATGTTGCATTCTTTTGTTTTTTCAATGTTTTCTTATTTATTTTTGAGAAAGAGAGAGACACAGCATGAGTGGAGGAGGGGCAGAAAGAAGGAGATGCAGAATCTGAAGCAGGCTCTAGGCTCTGAGCTGTCAGCACAGAGCTCAACACAGGGCTCAAACTCACGAATCATGAGATCATGACCTGAACCGAAGTCAAATGCTTAACCGACTGAGCCACCCAGGTGCCCTTATGTTGAGTTCTTTTGTAACACAATGAAATGTCCCCAAAATTTAGATATTTCCCATGGGATATGTGTAAAGTAGAGGTATACCTGTATATAGAAAGGGACAAAATTAGCATTTGCTTCTGCGCTGATAATGTTTTATTCCCCAAAGAATATGTGAAAAAGGTTTATATTTCTGCTTTCTTTTTCTGTGTGAAGGATACAGCTATGAGCGTGTGGATGGTTCTGTGAGAGGAGAAGAGAGACACCTGGCCATTAAGAACTTTGGACAGCAGCCCGTTTTTATCTTTCTCCTGAGTACCAGGGCAGGTAGGCCACACGGGCATTGACAAAGCAGACAGATAGGGGCGGATACAGTGCTTTCACATCCTGGCCACTAGCATGTTTTTTTGAATTTTTGAAGGGTGAGGTCATTAAGGAGGAGTGTAAAATGCGAGAACTGAGGGGTTTGTTGTAAGTTCATCGAAGTACTGGGCTCCTGGCATGGGGTTCTTTCCTGTTTAAGTTTTCTAAGCTGCCAAGTAAGACTGAAACGAGTTGTTGGAAAGTAATTTTTAACCTGCTTAGACCACTGAGCAGGGGTTGTCCTGTAAGATGTCTATAATTCACATTCAGTAGAGACTGCTCTCTTTCCCAGCTGTGTGTTTGGGAAGTGAGGTACCAGCCTGTCTGATGGTAATCCTGCCCCCCTCCCGCCGCCCTTAAGTAGTCTGGAACAGTGCTGTGAAAGCTCAGTCAGAATCTAGCTGTTTAGAAAGTTGTGATCCTAATGAAATTGCCACCACTTTGGAATTATTTTTAACATTACCTTTATGACATAAATATTTTATAAGACATTTGTAGTACTTGTATACAGTCTTCAGTCATTTGAAATCAGTTCTTGGAGATGAAATTATTCTTATGTCCTGGAGCAAGCAGACCTTAGTTTCGAACTTCTAGAATCTTAGTTTCATTATCTTGTTTTTTGTAGGCCTGAGTCTTGATGGAACATCAAGGGGATGTGTGTCCTCTGCTAAAGAGAGATCAGTATCTTTATAAAGAGAGAGTTCCGTCTTAGAAAGCCTTTCAGTGTCTGGTACTGTAAGGCTGCATAAAGGACATGTTAGAATCCCTGACCGTAAGAGGTTTTTTCACCTGCGTGAGCCTCATCTTGTCTCACAAAGGTCTAACCTGATTCATTTGGCTTCACTCGCTTCCATTATCACAGACTGCAGCCTGCGTCAGCCACTTGTTCCTGACCCCCAGTTATCCCTGGGGTGGTCCTGGGAGTAGCTGGCAGCATCAGGGCAAGTGCATCTTCAGTGCTGGGAAAGCAGCTCTCTTTATGCTTTCATGATTTTATCCTCTTCATATTCCGCGAGTGGCTTCATGTCTGAAGGTCTCCAGTTAGGAAGAAAGAGTAAGCTCCTTGGAGTACTAGGATCACTCAGAACAGAGTACTCTTTTAAGAACTGAAGCATTTCTGGACATGAGCCTTTTCCAAACACCGACGGCCATGTTTGCTATCACTTTTTAGCTGTAAATTAGGAGGGTTCTTTATTTGACAGGTTTCCTTCCAACTTTCAGATAGATCTGTGATTGAATCATGTTGCCACCAGGTGGCAGTGCTAGCTCATGAGATGTCCCAAACAAGAATGGAGACTAGCTTAATCTGTGAAACATCACCCCTTAATTTAATGAAGAAGAGCTGAACTCAGACGACCTTAACCCGAGAAGAAGAGAATTTTTATGGCTCACGCAGTAATGAAATAAGTGTCTGGGAGCTACTGTGGCGCAGTGGGTGGGAGTGAAGGCTCTGGAGCAAGACCATGTGGGACTCACTCCTGCCTCCTTCACTTCCTCACTGTGTGATCTCTGCTGAGTCTCTGGACTTCTCTGTTCTTATGTCTATAAATGTGGGTAATAATAGTAAACCACCCTTAGGGCTGTCGTGAGGATTAAAGGAGTCCTTATACAAAGCGCTTAGAACAGTGCCTGGCACATTATAGGCGTGGCTGGCATTATTATAAGGTATAATTTAGCATCTCTCAGTAATCAGTCTTTATTATCTCTTTATTCCAGTTTTAATTTTATATGAAGGCTTTAATTAGAACGTTCCTGCCTGACTTGTGTTGAGAGCCAGCTTAGAGTCGGTAGTCCGTCTCGGAAGTTAGCCCTTAATTCAGGCCGTTGGAACAAGCGCTTTCAGGCTCGCTTGTCTCCGCAATGAGCTGTAACGACCCTGGCAAAAGGAAGCCCCCTTTGTACTTGTTTCCACATTAATCAAAGACAAAGCCACAATTTGCTTTCATGGTTCTCTTAATTAATTCTCATTGTCCAAGCAGCCTCCTCAGCCCTTTTCCTACAATGCTGAAGAAAGACCGGAAAGTTGTCCCGTTGAGTGTTCTTGGCCTGTGATTAGTTTTGTTATCCTCTCTTTGATTAATGTGGAAACAAATACAGAAAAGACTTTCTGAAGTTTCCTCCAGTTAGAGGGAGATGGTTTCCGTTCTGCTTAGGAGCATAGGAAATAAACGTCCCTCCTCTCGTTAGCTTGAGTCAGGGGTCTTGCTACCCTTGCTACAGCCTGCGGTGCGTAGTAACACCCTCCTAGCCGTGCCCACAGCGGAAGACCTCTTGCAGATTTAAAATATTTCTTTTGGAAGAGTATGTGTCCTCTTACACAGACTAGTACACACACTATTCCAAACAGACCAGCCAAGATTTTTAATTTTTGTTTTTAATGTTTTATTTTTGAGAGAGAGATAGAGTCAGCATGAGCAGGGGAGGATCAGAGAGAGAGACAGACACAGAATCCAAAGACAGGCTCCAGGCTCTGAGCTGGCTGTCAACACAGCCTGACGCGGGGCTCAAACCCACGAGATCATGACCTGAACTGAAGTCGGACGCTTAACTGATTGAGCCACCCAGGTGCCCCAGCCAAGGTTTTTAAACTGAGAAGATATAAAGTGGCTTCCTGGGACTGACTGAAGCACGACTTTTACTGTTTGCCCCTGCTTCTCCCATTCTGTCACTTTCAGTAGTTAATTTTTCCTACGTCAGGCAGTAGGAGCCCAGGTAGCACTGTCAACCACTGCAGGGTCCTGGAGGCGGGGATGGGAGTGAGTTTGAAGGGTGAGGCCTGATCTTGATTCTGTCTGATCTTGATTCACTGTTGGTGCCCCTGTAGCCTGGCCTTTATTGTCTAGCCTGTGGCCAGCTTGCTGCTGATGTCATTCTTTTTGCATTGCTTTCAGGTGGAGTGGGCATGAACCTAACGGCTGCAGATACCGTTATTTTTGTTGACAGTGATTTCAATCCTCAGAATGACTTGCAGGCTGCTGCCAGGGCTCACCGGATCGGCCAGAACAAGTGAGAGATTCCAGCATCAGCGTTTTTCTGCATCTGTGTCTCCTTGGCAGCTCTGGGTGGTGGGGGGGGGAGGTGAACAGCCTGGTGGGCCCCGTGATCTCCCCAACTGGAGGGCGAGAGAGCACTGGGTTTTAGCCCAGCTTTGCTGCTGGCTCGTTAAAGAGTGCTGGTCAGCACATGTTCTCACTGCACACGTGATTTGTTAAAAAGCACAATCAAGCCCTGAAAGGACTAGAAGGAACCTTTAGAAGTGATTTAACTCCTCGTACCTGAGTTAAGGTCGGATTCAGTTTAAAAATGAAGTTCTGGAGTTGTGGAGTTAGGCTGCAAAGATGGGCCTTACCCTTTGACCAGAGGATAACGGAGATCTGCCTGAGGGTTTCCTCCTCTGTTCCCACCAGGGACCTTAGTTACGGCCCCTCCTGGTCCCTGACTCTCTTGGAAAGCTCCAGGGAGTACTCCTGGGAGGCCAGATCTCTCTAACAGATGCTCAGGTCCACAGTACAGTCTCCCTTTAGCTGTACCCTGAGCATGGCATTTGGGGTTTGTTCCCTACAGGTGTATTGACCTTGCACGCTTGTGTTCATCCATGTGGACCCTCACGGCACCCTCTTCTGCTTTGACTCCATACAGGTCTGTTAAAGTTATTCGGCTGATTGGCCAAGATACTGTGGAGGAAATAGTCTGTAGGAAAGCAGCCTCCAAACTCCAGCTCACCCACACAGTCATAGAGGGAGGCCACTTTACTATGGGGGCCCAGAAACCTGCAGCTGATGCCGACCTCCAGGTATAATGTCTGCTTCTTCCCTCGGAATGTGTCCTGTTGTCAGTACTTTGTGGTGGTGGGAGAGCAGATGCAAGGAACCAGCATTAAACCCACTGTCCCCAACTACATATCTGTCCCCAAGTACGTTCCACACATTCATGCTACTCTGTCTATTGCATACAAGCAAGGAGCTAACCATAAATGTGATGAGTAAAGGTAGCGGAATATGGAGGGACGGGGATGGCTTATGATCCCCTTTCAGGGATCCCTTATTGGCTGTGTGGCTTTGAGCAGATAGCTTGATGTCTCAGTTCTTGTTCTATTTGCATTTTCAAAAAATGAGAATACTGCAAGTTACCTCAGAGGATTGTTAAATTAGATAAAATAGAGAACTTGGCATAATAAATGGTGATTAATCTCATACCTCATCTTAACCCCAGAGCTTTTGATCGGTGTGTGGTCTTCATAGTCTCAGGACGGTAAATGAGATCAGGAATTCAAAATCCTGCCATAGGAAAAATGGAAGAAAGGCTAGAGTTAATTGCGTGAGGAAGGGAATATTGGAGAGGAAACAAATGCTGACTTGAAGATTTTCTCTTCTGGAAGAGGGCTTCGAGTTACTCTACAGCAGCCTCTGGCTTAAAATTAGAACTCATATTATAATATATCCTACGTTCTTCCATTTTGCCCCAGGGATCATATTCACTGAAACAGTTGGAGAGAAGCACTTCCGATAATACTTAGCACACAGTGAGCATTCAATAAATGTTCACTACATCTGCCTCCCTGTAGAATAATGAACCTGCTTCCCTCTTTCAGGACTTTAGAATTCTATACATTTTAGATTTAATAAGCCACAACCGCATCTTTTATTACTGGATTCTTTCTATTTTAAAACAAACAGCAAACAAACGACTTTCATCTGAGACCAGGGCACTGGGTTGTTACCTTTGTTTTTGGCAACCAAGGAGATAACTAGTATTGTCTGGATGGGGAAGAGAGAAATCAGACACTAGAACCAGAATGTAACCTTCTGGTTTCCTGGAGCTGAGTAAGAATCCCAGCGGAGCCCTCTCCAACAGCCCGTGTTAGGAACAGTTTACATTTCCACCAGTATTTGGCTCACAAGTACTAGGCCATCTAGAGAGAACTGACCCAGTCTAAAAGGATAAGATATGAGCCAGAAGTCAACATGTGAATCTAAATTGATTTGAAATCTCAGAGTTAGTGGTCAAGGAGGCACAAAATTGGAAGTAGGAATTTAAAGCCAGGGCAGTGATCTGAACTGTTTGGGTGATTCCTGTCATCCTAGGGGATGGGTAGGATCAGTAGGTGCCTTTGAGACAAGGGGAGAGAGGCAGGATAATGCAGCTGTCAGAGGAGTGTCCAGGAAGGTTAGAACCATCCGTTGTTATTGGTCTTCACGAAGGTGACTTGCACAGAGTGCTGTGGTAGGAAACCAGATTGCCAAAGGAAAGAAGTCAGGTAATGGTAGACAGAAGGTACCCAGTGTAGCCTTCTTCCAAGTCTGTCAGTGGGAGAGAAGCTCACTGGGCCTCTGACTTCTGGTGATGGAGAAGTCAGACCAGAAGTGCCTATGGCCTGTGAGAAAGATTCTTGAGAAGTGCCATGGATAATACAGGACATTACTGTTCTTTAGAAAAAATAGGCTAATTTTTTACGTCATGGAGGGTTGTCATAGTCAACATCACTGATCAGCATTTATCACCTCTCTGCTTGGGCATGATCCAACTCCTAAATGGCCCTGTTGGTGTCATCATGGTGGGGAGAGTAGAACAGCCGAGCAACAGGGAGGGAGCCTGCCCTAGGTCAGCAAGCCATTCAGCAAAGGCCTGACATCCCAGTGCCTGTTTTCACGAGAACCAACTGGACCTTCTCGTTTTCTCCTTTCCAGCTGAGTGAGATTCTCAAATTTGGTTTGGATAAACTGCTCTCATCTGAGGGGAGCACCATGGATGAGATAGACCTGGAGACGATCCTGGGAGGAACGAGAAACGGCCAGTGGATCTCTGATGCCTTGCCTACAGCAAAAGGAGGAATCCGGGAGTGCGAGGAAGGCAGTAAGTTTGGGACGAGGGTGGAGCAAATGGCACAGCTGCCCAGTTTAGACAATGAGTAGGTAGGTCTCCGTGGAAAGTCCTGGAGCGTGCTCCCTGGGGCATCTTTTCCTATCCAGCCCATCTCAACGTGGGCATGCTTTTGAAGACTTCCTTGTCCCAGAACTCTTCCTAGACTGACTAGCAATCGCCTGTTCCCTTGTAGCTGAACTTTGAACCCACTCAGGGATATCAATACTTGTAGTAGTATCTCAAGGATTTTAAGTTGTCCTTTTTCCTACCTTCGTTGCGAGCGTCTTCTCTTTTATTAGTAAACCCTACTGTCCCTACTATTGTGCCTCCATCATAATGAGTCCTTCTCTGAAAGTAGAATGATTTGTTTTTTGTTTTTTGTTTTTTTATTTATTTTTGAGAGAGAGATAGAGACAGCATGAGCAGGAGAGGATCAGAGAGAGAGGCACAGAATCTGAAACAGGCTCCAGGCTCTGAGCTAGCTGTCAGCACGGAGCCCGATGCGGGGCTCGAACCCACGAACCACGAGATCATGACCTGAGCCGAAGTCGGACGCTCAACCGATTGAGCCACCCAGGCACCCCAATGATTTGGTTTTTATGTAGTCATTAATCCTGGTTGAGCATTTATTCTGTGCTCGATCAAAAGTGTGTACTTGTCCTGTGCTTTACACCTGCTTTTACATTTAATCTTCACCATACTTCACAAGGTGTAGGTACCACAAAATTTTCAGTGAAACAGTACATGTAAATCATGAGATAATTTTTCTTTTCTGAATTTGGTCAACATTTGTCTTTTTTGTCCATTTTGGTTCTGAGTATTTGAATTTCTGACTTGCAGTGTTTTTTCACGTAGGAGCTTTGGAGGGATGTTCCCTGCTGTGTTAGACTCATTTTATTGTCTTGTACCAGGGGCAACAAGAATTCAGTGTAGACAGGGGTGAGGGAGAGTCTTACTCTAGACCTCTTAATCCAAGAGTACCTTAATTTGAGAGAGCTGTAGTTTCTTTACTAGATGATGCCTCCCTTTTTGGTAGGGAGTGGGGTTGGCATGACTTCTGGTTTTGTGATTCTTGTGTTTCTGTAGGATCCCCACTTTCCATCACGTGCTTCCTTTCTTTGCCATAGAACTGCCAAGGGACATCTATCTCTCCCCTAGAAGCAGTACCTTCCCAGACTGCTGACCCCATGTGCTTTCTAGTCCCTTCCTTTCAATTTCTTGGTAGCCAGTGTTCTGATCTACCGAGTCTGAGATGTGCCCTTATTATTTTCCCGTTTAGGGTGTGGCACTCTTTTTGGGGGCTGTGTCTGCCACTGCTGGTCTCTGCCTCGCTCTCCATGCCGGTGTGGGCTTGGGAGCCACCTCCACCTGCATTTGGATGTTCTCTACCTACCTGCAAATGGGAGTTTGTTAACATTCTCAGACTCCTAGTTATATAGTGGACTTGGGTTAGGGGTGGTTTTATAGGGTATGCAGAGGGATTGGAATTTAGGAAGCTCACGTCATTCTACAGGATGCAGCTCTTTGACTTTTCTCATTTTATCTTTTAAATTTCTTAACATGAGCATCCCATTTTTATTCTTCAGTTTCTCTTTCTTGTTCTCTGTTTTACTTGTATCCTGTTGTCATTTCACAGATATAATGTCCTCGCTTGAGATGTTTATCATAGCTTTTGAAAAGTGTTCATTTTCTTTCTTTCCTCCCATTGCTGCCGTTGCTGTTTTCAAAATTTGTTTTGGAATCTCTTGTTTTTTGTCTGGAGTTTTCCTGAAATAGCTGGTGTCCTCTGGCTGTCTGAAACATGTGCCAGTGAGGTCCCGAAGCCAACAGGCGGCCCAGAGCTGAGCAGGTGTGTGGGCTCTGGATCCTTATTACAGTGCTACTGGGCACTGAGCCAGCCTTCTGGTGTCTGCATTTGAAGTCTTTTCATTGGGCAGCTTAGTTCCCCAGAGATGAATCCTTCAGTATCTTTCTTGGGTTGGAAGAAGCCTGTTTGCTCAAATTGAAGAGACTGCAGGAGTCAGAGGTTCCCGGTGCTCCTGTAGTTTGGTGTCCTAGCCCCTGCTCTCCAGCACTGTGGCCTTATACACCCTAACCTTTGAGGACGGACAGGGTCTCTGGTCTCACCCCCCGGTGGGAAGGCACCCGCGTTTGGCTTCCATGGTTTTTCTTAATCTGTTCTGATTACTTCAACCACTTTCCATTTTCCAAGAATTATGGAACTCTTCATCCACTGTTGTCCACTGTTGTCTCCTATCTTTTCAGAGTCCCTTCCTTGGCATTTAGTGGTTTTAGGTGGGCAGCACAGTGAATGCATGTGACCCTATTTTGAAGTTCTGTTCGGATTGCATTAAATAGTGAGACTTATACCCATTTCTGCACTCATTCTAGATTAATTTGAGCTTATTTTCCTCATGTTACTAGGACAAAATAAACTTTTGCTATTTTCTAGAAAGAATTCTATTCTTAAGTCAGTCCAGCTGCCAGAAACATTTTTCCACTTGTGTTAAAACTTGGAGTCTTCTCTTTGATCAGTGAGTACAGTTTCTGTGGTGGATGGGGACACTGGCAGACACAGATGAGGGCCTAGGCCTGTGGTTCCAACCCCCTCGTGGCTGCAGAGTGGGGAGAGGGAGCACCATTAAAAAGAATACAAATGAATATATGAAAGACCAGTAGTTAAAGCAGCTCCCATCAAAAATAAATAAAAAACAGGGTTGCTTTATCTGGAATGCTAGGGTTTTGGAAAAAGCATATTTATAAGTTGAGACTCGCATGCAGTACGAATCTACATATGTTGATCATATTTGACACTTTTCAGCTCTTTATTTTATCCCCACTTGTTGATAGAGCAGCTCATTGAAAGCACCCTGCTGATTTAATTAGCAAATGCCAATTAGAATTACAGCTGGTTGGATTTGGGTACAAGTGTGAAGCAATTGATCTCTTGAGAATGAAAATGTTTTGCTTTCATACTCTCTAGAGAAAACATACTTATAGCTGATTTCATAATGCTATGAAAATACATTCTTTGGTAATATGTGCTATGAAATATGCTTCACTTTAGAATCCTTAGTTCATCTCTCTGTGGTTTGATGGTCTTGGCTGGTCATGACCTCTATCACTGATTCATGATCTTGGCATATCACCCATCCTCTTTCAGCCTTTGTGTCCTCATCTGTAAAATGGTGCTGTTAATGTCTGCTTTACTCTTTTACATAGTTGAAGAATGAAATGTGATAATAGACGTGAAAGTGCTCTGATAGTACAAAATGCTATTCAAGATCGCGCTATTGTCATTACCATAATCAGTATTGCTGGCTTGTTCAGTCTCTGTCCTTCTGCAGACACAGGAATGCACTGAAAAAATGCATTGAAAAAGTCAAAATCCTGCCTTTTTCATGTATTAGCAGCAAGAACTAGAGTCCCATAATCCCTGTCTGAGCCTTATCTTCCGCTTTCTTCAGTGGGGTTAGTTTTACTAGGGTTGTGGGGAGGCTTCCTAAAGAGACTTTATGAGATATGAAAAGAATATTGTAAATCTAAGGGATTATTTTTGTGATTCTCCATTTTCTCATAGATTTGCCAATTTTCTTCTTTTCTGTAATAGTAAAGGAACAAGTTGAGTGTTAAATATGTGTGGAATAAAAAAAGCGCGTTTTCAGTTACCTTTATTAAGTGATCTCAGCGAGATGTGTGCTGAAGAGTAGTGTGGAATGAGTGATGAGTGATATCAGACTCAATTGGGGGAAGGTGTCCAGAGGAGACTTGCAGGCCAACCAGAGATGGACCAGAAGGGCACAGCCATATCCTCTCCTTTAAACAGTTCGTGTGTGAGATGCCCATCCATCAGTGTCCATGGGATCCAAAATCACAAGCTGGTCTTAGCCCCTTTAGAACACAAGTTGTTCGGGGTGCCTGGGTGGCTTAGTCAGTTAAGTGTCCGACTTTCGCTTAGGTCATGATCTCGCGGTTCGTGGGTTTGAGCCCCGCATCGGGCTCTGTGCTGATTGCCAGCCCAGAGCCTGGAGCCTGTTTCAGAGTCTGTCATTCCCTCTCACTCTGACCCTCCCCTGCTCACGCTGTCTCTCTCTCTCTTCTAGAAATAAATAAAACATTAAAAAAAAAAAAAGGGGCGCCTGGGTGGCTTAGTCGGTTAAGCGTCCGACTTTCACTTAGGTCATGATCTCGCGGTTCGTGGGTTCGAGCCCCGCGTCGGGCTCTGTGCTGACTGCCGGCTCAGAGCCTGGAGCCTGTTTCAGTCTGTGGCTACCTCTCTCTCTGACCCTCCCTTGCTCACGGTGTCTCTCTCTCTCTCTCTCCTAGAAGTAAATAAAAAATATTTAAAAAAATAAAAAATAAAAATTAAAACAAAATAAAATTTAAAAAAAAAGAACACAAGTTGTTCTCTTGTTTGCCTTAGTTATTGCTTTCAATGGAATGAATCCTTTTTTTTTTTTTTTTACAATCTAACATTTCTGTTTTGTGTTTTATGTTCTTAGAAAACCATATGTACTTATTTGAAGGTAAAGATTATTCCAAGGAACCAAGTAAAGAAGACAGAAAGTCATTTGAGCAACTGGTAAAGCTTCAGAAAACCCTTTTGGAGAAAACAACTCAAGAGGGTCGATTACTTCGAAATAAAGGCAGTGTAAGAACTATTAATTTATGTAAAAGAATAAATTCTTCCAAATTCTAAGAGAACAAAAAATGATGCTGGGAGTGATTTGTTGAGAATATATAAATATTTGTTGAAATGTAAGTGTAGTCAGGGGCACCTGGGTGGCTCAGTGGGTTGAGTGTCTGACTTCGGCTCAGGTCATGATCTCATGGTTCATGAGTTTGAGCCCCACATCGGGGTCTCTACTGTCAACACAGAGCCTGCTTCAGATCCTCTATCCCCCCTTTCACTGCCCTCCCCCCCTCAAAAATAAACATAAAAAAAAAAAGTTGGCATAAATAGCATTAACAGGAAGTGTGTTTTACCATTTAATGCAAGCAGAAGCAGCCCTGTGCATCCAAGCCACCCCAGAAGGGATACACTGTATTACCCCAAAATACCGTGCCCTCCTCCTGATAATTTGACTCTATCACTAAGAGAGGGTGGCAGTCAAGAATGATACATGTTATGTCCACAGTGTTTGGCACTTTGTGCTCATCAAATCCTACCTATCATTAAGGTAATCATGCTGTTAAAATACTGTTTAAGAAAGAATTATATAATACATTGTAGGAGGATTGCCTTTAAAAATGGTTAAACCTGAAATGGCCTCCTGTAGGACATGCTTTATATAAAACAAGTAACTTTTGTGAAGCACCTTATTCCTCTTGAAATGAACCAGGATGCCATGCTCTGGTTGAGTTTAGATCACAATATCCTGGTCATCAGGCCAATGAGATGTGTCGTATGAGCAGTAAATTCCAGTGTGTTGCCAGCACCTCCCACCACCCAAGCGGCACAGAGATGCAGTTCTATGAAATATTAATAAGCATGTTGCTTTCACACCGAATGTGTTAGGGGTGAATCAAACTCAAGAAGGAGCAGGCAGCCCCCAACCTTCCTGGTTGTGGATCTGGTGCCTCCTACAGGCTCTGCTCCCAGGTCTTGCAGAGGGCTCTGGCAAAAGGAAGCGGATTCTGAGCCCAGAGGAAGTGGAGGACAGAAGGAAGAGGAGACAAGAGGCGGCAGCCAAGAGAAAGAGACTAATGGAGGAGAAGAAGAGGAAAAAGGAAGAAGCAGAACACAAAAAAAAGTACGTGCATATTATTTGACTGTGTCCTAATGAAGCCGAGGGTCACATTTGATACAAGAATCGCTGTTGTGCAGTGAGTCCACAGCTGAATACTTTAAACTCGCAGAAAACCTCTATAAAACTGGTGGTTCCTACAGGTAATAGAATGTTTTTTTAAAACGTTAAACGTTAACCCTAACAGTTAGCGTACTTTTGTGAAAAGTCTTGAGTGCCTAAGGCAGAGAAGATTGATTTAGTTGAAGCAAGAAAAGATTTTACTGTAGCTGCCTGACAAAAGGTAGTTCATGTGAACGGTACCTTATTCTTAAAAACAGGACGTGCGGTGGCTGCTCATTACTGAAGTGTAGTCAGGAGGCAGCTAGGCTGATCAGTAAGACTTCTTGTTGATTTACAAATAGGCAGAAAACTGTAATCAGGGTGAGCATCTAATTGCATTTCCACTGGGCACTCACTGTTTGTGAAGAGCAGGATGAATTGCGCTCCACGGGAAATTGCGAGGGGCCAGGTTAATTTCCTTTTCTCCCTGGCCTGTTGAAGGATGGCCTGGTGGGAGTCCAACAATTACCAGTCCTTCTGCCTGCCTTCCGAGGAGAGCGAACCGGAAGACCTAGAGGGCCGGGAAGGTGAGAGCTCTGCCCAGCTGGATTATGAAGACCCAGAGTCAACTGCCATCAAGTATGTTAGCGGTGACGTCACCCACCCCCAAGCTGGGACGGAGGACGCGGTCATCGTTCACTGTGTAGGTAAGTGGAGGTAGTACGGGCCCAGGATGGGTGCCTCAGTCTTCATGGTGCCGAGAACTTGCGGGGGGAGGAGGCAGAAGCCTGACCTTGGGCTGACTGATGGGGGTGGCGCAGTCACATGGTCAAGAAAAGGGCGAATTTAGAGTCCATAGACTTAAATTTGACCCTTGGTGGTGCTCTTATCTACCTGGTTGCACAGCAGTCTTCCCGGGGCTCAGGTTCCTTATCTGTATAATGGGATACTATCTTCCTGTTCTCTGCACAAGGTTTTTAAGAGGGTCAAAGGAGGCAATGTACACAAGACAAATCTTTTGAGAAAAGCAAGACTCTAAGCATGTCCCCTGCCCCCCCCACCCCCCCATGACGATGGCACATTTATTCCTCTGCCTGGAGCCCTCTTTCCACAAGTAGCCACAGCAAGCACTGTTCAGATGTTTGCATCTCAGAGAGGTCTCCTGAGTGCCTCGTGTGAAACAGCTCCCAGTGCCGTGCCTCTCTTGGTCTCTCTACCTACCTTATTTTTCCTTATTACATGTATCATCACCTGACGGATTATGCATTTGTTTATATGATTATCTCATTGTCCTAGAAACTAAAGTTCATGGGGGCAGTGATTTTTTTTTTTTTTTTTTGGTCCACTGGTATAACCCTAGTGCCTAGAACAGTGTTTAACATGTAATATGTGCCAACAATGACTGAATGACTGTAAATGGAAGATATTAACCAGCTATGGTAGCAGCAGCTCAGAGAAGTCATTTAACCTTTCTTCTTCTTTTCCTGTAAAATGGGAGTCATGTGCTGTTGGTATCACCAATGCTTCAGCTGTTTCTTAGGTTATGTCTCCTCTCTGTCTCCCTATTGTGATGGCCATGTAGCTTCCATAAAACCTAAATATATTTGAGAAGTTCCCCCTGCGACATTCCTGGGAGACTAGAGAGGTCTCTTCCCTTTGAAATATCATTCTTTTACAAATGTAGTGGGTGTAGCCTTGTTTTTGAATTGTGGACTGGACTCTGCCGTCTATAAATGAAAGTTTTTTTTTCTCCTAGATGACTCTGGCCGCTGGGGCAGAGGTGGTTTATTCACAGCTTTGGAAACAAGATCCGCTGAGCCAAGAAAAATATATGAGCTAGCTGGGAAAATGAAAGGTAAGAAGCAAAGCAGAGAGAAGGGGAAGGGATGGAATGAGAGTGGAGAAGACGCTTAGGACAGGTACCACATGGTTATGAAGCACTAGTTAAGGAGTTGGAAGAGCTGGTTAGAGTCTCATTAGTTTTTTCATCAGGTACGTAGTTATGGGACTTTGAGGACTGTGCCTGTTTTCTCATTTGTAATTTGTGAATAATATTTATTCCACCAGCCTCATGGGAGTATAATGAGGAGATAGGGAATATGTGGATATGGAAGTATTCTGGTAAATGGTAATCCTGTGTGCATGTCGAGGTATTGGCATGAAGAGCATTTCATTGTTTACCTCCACTGTGACCAACTCGGCCCATCTTCATAAGGGAATTTTTCCCAAAAAGTCAGAGACCTGTGAGAGAGAAATCAGACACACCATTAAAGTGCTAACAAGAGCTCGGGTTGGCCCTTGAAGAGGAGGAGGGTGTATTGGGAAGTTAGCATAAGCTGAGATACAATATTCTCTGGAGACAGAAGTAAAGCTGCTTGTGGCCAGAGGAACTTGGCACAAGTCTCAGTATTCTCCCTTGGCATGGAGAAGAAGAAAGGGCATCTTCTTTTATGTGCAGAAATCACAAAGTAGTATGAGGAGTAAATTTATTATTATCATTATTTCCTGGGGACTTGAGCGGCCAAGGGACCTTACCTTACCTTACCTTACCTTATCTTACCTTCAGATTCCTCAGAGATTGGTTTTTCCTAATTCTGCCTGCTTCTCTAGGATGGGAAGGGATATAAGGACTTAGAGGGAATACTCTTCTACTAAAATAGATCATTGACAGAAAGGTTTAATAGGTTAAAATAACTGAGATCTAGATAGTGATTGGGCAATTGGAAAAGCAGAGAATTCAGGAGAGGTCAGAGATAGAAATGAAGATCAAAGAATGCCTATTTGGATTCTGTGAGGAAGGCAGGATGGGAAAATGAGAGGGCAGGGAATAGAAGGTGGAAAACGCCTCCACTTAGGAATGGTAGCAACGAGGGGAGACAGAAGGAATTGTCAGCTAAGAGAACCTTGAGAATGTAACATTTTAAATACAGGGGAGGAGAGGGTGTCAAGAAGTGGTCTGAGAACTGGGAGAAGGCCATCATCGTATTTGCCCCAAGCACAGTCACGTGACCTTGGCATACTTTGAAGAGAGTCTGAAGGCCGAACCTTGGTTGCACAGAGTTAAGGTGTAAGCGGTCAGTAGGGAAACAGGGCTGCACTCTTTTCTAAACAAGGTAGAGCAGGTAAAGGAAAGTGTGAGCTAGAATTATCGGGCAGGGCTGTGTGGAGGTAGTGAAAGTTATCTTGGGCCTGGGAAGATGGGTTGAGTTTTAGTGGGTGGAGAGAAATGGAAGAGGATCCCTGTGTCTCATACTGTCTGGTATTTCTACACCTCCAGTCATCTGCAGTACAGGGTGTTGAATGACCCAGGCAGTTACACAGTGAATGTTTTTAGGGCAGGGTGTATAGGCCAGGCAGTCCAGAGTAGTGGGTTGAGGCTAAGGAATACGGGAAGAGTTTGATTTTAAAGAGCGTTTTGGATCACAGAATGGCATCTCCCTGGCAAAGCCACATGCAGTGTTCCATGCTAAGCCAGACCTTATTCAGTGGGTCATGGCTAGTCATTTGGGGGTTTTGAAGAGAAGAATGACATAACAGAGCCAGTATCTTAGAACGACTTAAAAGATTCGAGTGTGCAGGATGGATGAGAGAAGAAAACATTCAAACTGAAGTATATAAAGCCATAGAATTATGTTAGCACGTTGTTTTAGAGCATTAGTTTGCTTTGATTCAGATGAGGTAGGGAAATGTACAGATAGATACAGATATAGTAGAGGGCACTGTTTGAATGGTCTAAAACAAACATAAGCCTCATGAAGGAATTTCCGGTTCTTTTTTTTTTTTTTAAATGTTTTATTTATTTCTAGGAGAGAGAGAGAGAGAGCATGAGCAGGGGAGGGTCAGAGAGACAGGGAGTCACAGACTGAAACAGGCTCCAGGCTCTGAACTGGCAGTCAGCACAGAGCCCGACGCGGGGCTCGAACCCACGAGCCGTGAGATCATGACCTAAGCGAAAGTCGGATGCTTAACCAACTAAGCCACCCAGGCGCCCCAGGGATTTCCGGTTCTTAATGCTCCCCCTTCCCATCCCCAGACGCCTCTGGGTTTGCACTAATTTTCCAATGCCTGCAGGAGTACTTGGTAGGTAATACATAAGGGACGTTGAATCGGTAGATCATTCGAGAGTGAAGGGGATGACATTAGCAACATTGGTGGTATAAAACATTCCTCCTTTTCCTCCCATCTTTTATCAGTGAATTAGATGTCTGTACACAAATAAAAGCATGTGGTGGGTCTTTTGGGACCCAGCACCTTCCTGCGAAGGACCTGAGAGGAGTCTGGCTCACCACCGCCACCAATGAGGGACAGACAAACCTCTGTATAGGCCGTGGGGCCAGCACAACGTCCCAGATGCCACTTGCCACTGTCAGGCAGCATTCAGTTGAGTGCTGACCCACGTAGGTACTCACACCTGAGACAGAGCTTGCAGGAATCCAGCCTTCCTGCCAGAAGACTTCAGCACACCATTGGAGAAGGGAAAAAAAGAGAAAACGATATGTGTTGATCACAGTGGAGGTGGTGAGAGAAATACTTCTGCTTCTCCCTCAAGGAAACCCTGAATGGGCTGATTTGTCTGGGGAAGGTGATCTGTCCTGTGGGGGGAAGGAGAGCAGGGAGAATGCTCCTGGCTGTCCCAGCCAGATGGAACGCTCATTTCTCTCCACCAGCACCCAAAGTACTAGGTGGGAGCTCTGTGACTGCAAGGAGGCAGAGCAGAACTTCAAATGGTGTCAAAGAGATTGCCTCAGTAGGAAGTTCACCCACAAATCTCTGGGAGAACCACACCCAAGGTTCTCCCTGCTGGGTCTGCAGCCTCCCCAGAACACTGAGTGCTAACCTCACACTTCCTCTGATTCTGCTGCTAGCTTTTTGTGCGAGCTCCCAAGTGGTCTATGAGAGTGAGCTCAGTCATTGGGCAAGGAAAAACCATAAACTGTAGCTATTGCTCTTCTAGAATGCTGTTTCTGATAGCCAGCCTGATGAATTGTAACAACCAGAGATAACACAAAGGCTTAAAAATGTGGCCCCAAGAGCAAGCAAGAAGAGTGGAGCAGGTATACCTCACAAACATATGGAGTATCTCAGATACAGTACCACAAAACATAAAACCGTGTGCGGAAAGCAGTGAGCACAGAATGAAGGATATATCTGCTACTTCAAACACAAAAGCAGCATGCATAACTCTGAGGAATGAAAAAAATCAAGGAAATACAGCACCACAAAAAGAAAATGATGGTTCTCGAGCAACTGAGCTCAAAGGCACAGAATATTGCAATCTAACTGAGAATTTAGAATAGCAGTTATGAATAAACTCAGTGAGTTACAAGAAAACTCAAAGGCAATTCATTAAAACCAGGAATACAACATACGAACAAAATGAGTTCTGTTACAAAGAGAGTGAAAATGTAAAAGAGAACCAAACAAATATTGGAGCTGAAGAAATTTGATGAATGAGATAAAAGAATAACAATAGAGAGTGGCTGTGGGGGGGCCTGACCCAGATGGAAGAAAGAATAAGTAACTTAGAGTATAGGAATTTAGAAAATACATAGAAGAGGTAAAAAAAAAAAAAAAAGGTGAAGAAAGTACATGGGCTATAGGATTGGGTCAGAAAGACAACTATCAGCAGAAGGCAAATATCAGAATAAGTGGGCTTCCAAAAAGAGAAGACAGGGAGAAGGGGGCAGAGAGTTTGGTTTTTTTTAATGATATCTCGGGCACCTGGGTGGCTCAGTTGGTTGAGTGCCCAACTCTTGATTTCAGTTCAGGTCATGATCCTGGGGTAGTAGGACTGAGCCTTGTGTCGGGCTCTGTGCTGCGCATGGAGCCTGCTTAAGATTCCCTCTCTCCCTCTGCCCCTCTCCCCTGCTTGCTCTCTCTCTCTCTCTCTCTCTCCAATAAAATCAATCAGTCAAACCTGGGAACTTCCCAAACCTAGGGAAAAACTTGGGCATAGAAGTCCACAAAGCTAATAGATCACCCCATTATCTCAATGCAGAAAGACCTTCCCCAAGATATATAATGAAACTGAAGAATCAATGATACAGAATCTAAAAGAAGCCAGGGGGAGAAAGAAGGCTTATAACCTACAAAGGACCCTCATTAGGCTGTCAGCAGATTTCTCAGCAGAAATTACAGGCCAAGAGATAGTGGACTGACATTCAGTGTGGAAAGTTAAAGGCTGCCAACCAAGGAAATTGTATTTGGCCACATTATCTTGCAGATAAGATATCCCAGACAAAGGTTTAGGGAGTTTACCACCACAAGCCCCTGCCGTGCAAGGTGCTGAAAGGAGTTCTTCCAGCCAAAATGAAAAGACAGTGATCAGTACCATGAAAACATATGGAAGTGCACAATATACTAGAAAAGGTGAAAAATAGAGTTAGAGGACTCATCTGTATTACGATGGTGCTTTAACCACTCAATTCTAGTATAAAGATTAAAGGAAAAGAGTTGTAAAAATAACTATAGCCACTATGAATTGTTAACAGATACACAACATAAAAAGGTAAACTGTGACATCAGTAATAGAACAAGGAGTAGAAGAGAGAGCCTCAGTAGGTGATTGAGCACAAGTTACTGTCAGCTTAAGGTGGACTGTTTTATCTGTAAGATGTGTTATGGTAACAACACAGCAAAAGCATGGAGCCAATCCACAAGAGACAAAGAAAGGGAAAACGGAGCATATCACCAAAGAAAAGAACCGATTTACAAAGGTAAAGGCAGACAGAAACAGGAAGAAAAGAAACAATGGAAATACCAAGCAACTAGAAAGCAGTTAGTAACATGGCATTACTAAGTACTTAACATAAATTACTCTCAATGTAAGTGGATTGAATCCACCAAGCAAAAGGCACAGAGTGGCTAGATGGAAGAAATGAACAAAAAACAGGACACAGCTGTTTGCTGCCTACAAGGCACCAACTTGAGGCTTAAAAACACACATAGACTCAAAGTGAAGGGATGGAGAAAGATACTCCATGCAAGTGGGAATCAGAGAAAGTGTGGGTAGCTGTTACTTACATCATACAAAGTAGGCCTTAAACCAAAATGGTAATAAGAGACAAGCAAGGACATTGTATAACGATAAAGGGATCAATCCATCAAGAAGATACAACAGCAGTATATATGCACCCAACATCAGAGCACCTAAATATATTAAGCAAATATTAACAGATATGAAGGAAGAAATTTACAACAATAATCAGGGGCTATCAGCAACACACAGATCATCCAAACAGAAAAGCAACAAGGAAACGATAGACTTGGATCAAACATTGCACCAAATTGGCCTGATAGACATCTATAAAAAATTTCATCCAACATTAGCACGATACACATTTTCCTCAAGTACACATGGAACATTTTTAGGAACAGATCATATGATAGAACACAAAATGAGTCCTAGCAAAAGAAGACTGAAATTATACCAGTGTCTTTTCCAACCACAGTGGTATGAAACTAGAAATATTTCACTGAGGAAAGCTAGAAAATCTCCTAAGATGTGGAAACTGAATGGTGCACAGCATACTCCTAACAACCAGGGGGTCAAAGAAGAAATCAGAAGACAAACCAAAGAATGGAAACAACATACCAAAGAACTGATGGATGCTGCAAAAACAGTTCTGAGAGAAGTTTATAGCAATAGATGCATATATTAAAAACAGATTCCAAGTAAACAACCTAACTTTATACTTCAAGGAACTAGAAAAAGAAGAGCAAATTAAGCCCATATTTAGCAGAAAGAAGGAAATAATATCAGATCTCAAATAAAATTAGAGACCAGAAAATCGGTAGAAAAGATCAGTAACTCTTAAAAGCTGATTTTTTGAAAAAATAAAATTGATAAACCTTTAGCAAAACCTTTAGAAGACTGAAAGTCAGAAATGAAAGAGGAGAAAATTACAACTGACACTGCAGAGAAACATTAAAATCATAAGTGACTACTATGAATGGTTTGACACCAAAAAATTAGATAATCTGTAAGAAGTGGATAAATTCATAGTCCTGCAACTTATTAAAACAACCAGGAAGAAATATAAAGACTGAACAGACTAATAATGAGTGAGGAGATCAACTCCGGTTTTAAAAACCTCCCAGGATCGGGTGCCTTCATGGACAAATTCTGCCAAATATTTTAAGAAGAATTAATGCCGATCCTTCTCACAATTGAAGAGGGAACACTTCAGACTCCTTCTGTGAGGCCAGTATTACCTTGATACCAAAGCCAGATAAGGACATTAAAATAAAACTATAAACAAGTATTCCTGATGAAATATTGATGCAAAAATTCTCAAAAAAATATTAGCGAACCAAACTTAAGAACTCATTAAAAAGATTACACACCATGACCAAGTGGGATTTCTCCCTGGGATGCAGGGATAGTTCATCATAAGGAAATCAACAAATGTGATAAACCACGTTAGTAGAATGAAAGACAAAAATCACTGAACCTCTCAATAGATGAAGTAAAAGCATTTGACAAAATAACATCCTTTCATGATAAAAACCCTCAATAGAATAAGTATTGGACTCCAACATAATAAAAGTCATATAATGATACCTACAGTTAACTATAGTCAACAGAGAAAAATCAAAAGCTTTTCTTTTAAAATCAGGAACGAGACAGGAGTGCCTATTCTCCTCATTCTTCTCCAACATAATACTGGCAGTTCTCGCTAGAGCAATCAGGCAGACAAATTAAAAGGCATCCAAATCAGAAAGGAAGAAGTAAAATTGTCATTATTTGCAGATGATGTAATCTTATATATTGAAAATCCTAAATTCTCAATATAGTAGATTTAATCAGTTGGAAAAAAGAACTGTTGGATGTAATCAATGAATTCAGTAAAGTGTAGGATCTAAAATCACACAGAAATCAGTTATTTCTGTGTGGACTAGCAATGAAACAAAAAAGAAATTAAAAAATTATCCATTCACAGTAACCTCAAACACAGTAAAAGACCTAGGAGTAAATTTAGCCAAGGAAGTAAATGATGAGACAATGAAAAATCAAGACTTTGTTTAAAGAAATTGAAGAGGACACAATTGGAAAGATATTCCACATTCACTGGTCAGAAGAGTTTATATCATTAAAATGTCAGGCTACCCAAAACCATCTCTAAATTTAATACAGTTCCTATCAAAATTCCAATGGCATTTTCTACAGAAATAGAATAAATCCTTAAATTTAAGTGAAACCACAAAAGACCTTGAATAGCCAAAGCAATTTTTAGAAGAACAAAGCAGGAGGCATCACACCTCCTGATTTCACACTGGACTCCAAAGTGATAATAATTAAAACACTATGGTACCAGCATAAAAGTACCAATGGAATACAGAATTAAACCTCTACATATATTACCAACTAATACTTAACAAGGGAGCCAAGAATATCCAGTAAGGAAAATGTAGTCTGTCTTCAGCAAATGATGTTGGGAAAACTGGACAACCATATGCAGGAAAACTAAATTGGACCCTCCCTTACTCCACTCACAAAAATTGTCTCAAAATGGATCAAAGACAAGCATAAAACCTGCTACCATAAAACTCCTAGGAGAAAACCTAGGGGATAAGTTCCTTGAGATTGGAGAGAACACCTAGAGAACAAACAACAAAGGAAAAATCAACAGATGAGTCTACATCAAACTTAAAAGCTTCTGCACTTCAGAAGAGCCAACAGAATGGAAAGGCAACTTACAGAATGGGAGAGAATATTTGAAAATCTTATTAGATGAGGGGTTACCATTCAACATTTATAAAGAACTCTGACAACTCAACAGAGAGCATAGTCAATCTGATTAAAAAGTGAACAAAGGAACTAAATAGAGATTTTCCCAAAGAAGGTATAAAAATAGCTAACTAGGAATTGAAAAGATGCTCAAGATCAGCAATCATCAGGGAAATACAGATAGAAACTGCAATGAGATACCCCTCACACCTGTCAGAATGGCTGTCATTGAGAAGACAGATAATGAGTATTAATAAGGTTGTGGACAAAAGGGAACCCTCATGCACAGTTGGTGGGAGTGCAGCCACTCTGGAAAATGGTATAGAGGTTCCTCAAAAAATTACAGTTAGAGCTCTTGTATGATCCAGCAATTACATTTTTGGGTATATAGTCAAAGGAAATGGAAACAGGTTATCAAAGAGGTAACCCCATGTTTAATTTCAGCATTATTCACAATAACCACAATATAGAAGCAGCTTTAGTGTCCATGTCCCTTATGGGTGGAATCTAAAACAAACTTAAAAAAAATAACTGGAGTGAAATGGTGGTTTACCAGGAGCCGGTAGAAATGGGAGAGAGAATGTTTCAGAATATATAGTTGCTTTTAGTAGATAAATAGGTCCTGGAGATCTAATACACAGTACAGGGTCTATAGACAACAAAACTATTATAAACCTTAAAATTGCTAAGACACTAGGTCCTAATTGTTCCTACCACTAGAAGGAATGACGAGTATGTGATGTGACTGAGGTGTTCGCTAATGTTGTAGTGGCGATTGTATTGCAGTATAAAAGTATAAAATCAGCTTACACAGTGTTCTGTCAATTACCTCTCCATAAAAAAAAGTAGAAAATAAGTGTTGGTGAGGATGTGGAGAAGTTAGAACACTTGCGCACTGAATGTAAAATGATGCAGCCACTATGGAAAACAGTATGGTGTTTCTTGAAAAAATTAAGAATAAAATTACCATGGGGCACTTGGGTGGCTCAGTTGGCTAAGCATCCAACTTTGGCTCAGGTCATGATCTCACAGTTCAGGAGTTCGAGCCCCGCATTGGGCTCTGTGCTGACAGCTCAGGGACTGGAGCCTGGAGCCTGCTTCAGATTCTGTGTCTCCCTCTCTCTCTGCCCCTTCCATGCCTGTGCGCTGTCTCTCTCTCTCTCTCTCTCTCTCTCTCTCTCTCTCTCTCTCTTTCAAAAATAAATAAACATTAAAAATTTAAAGAATAAAATTACCATAAGATCTAGCAATGGCTCTTAGAAGAACTCAGGCAGTAACTCAAACATATCTGTACGCCCATATTTGTATCAGCTTTATTCACAGTGCCCTAGAGGTAGAAGCAACCTAAGTGTCTGATGGATGAATGGATAAACAGTGTGGTATTGAGATTCTGGGTCTCTCTCTCTCCTTGCCCGTCTCCTGCTTGTGCTCTGTCTCTGTCTCTCAAAAATAAACAACATTAAAAAAACAAAACCCACAAAAGAACGATTGTTGTGTGATTCCACTTAGCTGACGTAACTACAGTAGTCAGATTCACCAGGAGAGAAGGTAAGAGTGGTGGATGTAGGGGAAAGGGGGAGATGAGGTTTCCGGAGGATAGAGTGTCAGTTCCACCCGATGCAGAGAGCTGTGGAGATTAACTGCCTAGCACTGCTGAGCTGCATGCTTGAAAATGGTCAGGGTGGTAAATTTTATATGAGGTATATTTTACCATAATTGAACATTAGAATATAAAAAGTTTTTGAGCAAAAAGGAAAAAATTCAGGGGTGCGTCCTGTGAGTACCTGATGAGGCAGTGACGGAGGCCAGGAGAGTGAGGTTGGCTGTGGGAAAGGAAGGAGCTGGGCATTCACAGGAGCCCCTCTTCAGAGGTCTCAGTGTGGAGTGAACCTCACATTCTCTGTTGTTCTTTTCTTTGACCTCAGACTTGACATTAGGAGCTGTCCTTTTATTTCCTGTTGATGATAAAGAGTCAAGAAACAAAGGGCAAGATTTGGTAAGTAAAAAAAGATCCCACTTCTTTTATGAGAACGAAATTTTGGCTCACATCACCTCCTCCTGAACCCTCTGCTGTCCCCGCTGGCCTCTCTGTCCCGGTATTGGTGTGTAAGGGCTGACATAACACAGTCCCGCCAATAGGTGGTTTAGAAAACAGAAATTAAGTTCTTTACAAATCTGGAGACTACCAGCAGGCCTGATTGCTTCTGAGGCCTTCTTGGCTCAGGGGCGGCCACCTTCCGTGGCCTCACGTGGGCTTTCCTCTCTGCCCATGTGTCCTGGTGTCTCAGCATGTGTCCAGATCCCCTGTGAACACAGCAGTCGGGCTGGATTAGGTCTCCCCTCAAGGCCTCACTCTACCTTACGTGCTTCCTTAGAGGCCCTGTCTCCACGTGCAATCACATCTAAAGTACTGAGGGTTAGGGCTTCAGTTCAGCCCATAAGCAGCAGGTGGGCCTCCTACTCCACCGCACCCACTCCGTCCCCTCTCGCTTCCATCCCTCGCAGCCCCTGGACACTGTCCTCTAACGTGCTTGTTTCCTACCCTCACCTTAGGTGGGCTCCTTCTAAGGCTGTCAACTCATACTGTCTCTTTATCCTCAGTGCACGCAGTACCAGCTCCTAGGAAATGCTCAGGAAACTTCCTGAATAAGAAAACATGACTGAAACCTCTGAGCATTTCATCGTTTATCGTGTGGGAAATGGTGTAAGAGCCTGTGTTTGGTAGCCACCATAGCAGAGGGGAGCTGAGACCTATTTTCTCAGCCTATAGTAAAATTCTCCTTCGGCATCTTAAGCATCTCCTGCTTGTCAGCCCTTTAGAATTCCCGTAAGATGTTTCATTTCCTGATCATTCTCTCAAGGGCCTGAATTCATACTCAGATTTAGAGCCAAATCTTATTGACTTAGAAAAAAATTTAGAAGCTGGGCTGAAAGAGGTCGCTTTTCTTGAGGTCGGTCGCCCACATGGCCGACAACCGAGTGGCTTCTGCGCGTTCAGTCATTCATTTAGTCCTTTCTAAACTGAGGAATGTGAACAACGCAGTGGTGATGCATAAATGCTCAGGATCCAGTGACTCAGGAGAAGTGTTCACGGCCGGTTCCAATGGAGCAGCAGCGTTGTTGGTCCCCAGCACTCCCTGGGCCCTCTCTCTAGGCCCTCCCTTAGGTCAGGACAGGGTGGGGACGATGTGGACAGACACGGAATGGGGTGGAGCAGATTCGAGCATCTGCAGACACAGGGACCTATAAAGTCCTTTCTGCTCCTAAGACTCTGAAAAATTCTCTTTACCACTGAGAACATTTAGGGAGGACAGCATGTTTTGGAATCTGGTTTTAACATACCTTTTAAAAGAAGAAATGCTTGTGTAGTAAGTCACCACAAAATAAAACATTTCCAATGGAGGATGAAGTCATGAATCTGGTAGGCCGTGGTTGTCCAGCAGAGCCTCCGAGGGAGACAGAGACAAAGCCTGTCAGGGATGCTCCCTCCCCAGGCAGGTCACGGAGCTGGCAGTGCAGCTGTCTTGTGTCAGGTCAACCATTTGATGGCTCTTCCTCCTAGTTGGCCCTGATTGTGGCTCAGCACCGTGATCGCTCCAATGTCCTGTCTGGCATTGAAATGGCAGCCCTAGAAGAAGGCCTGAAGAAGATATATTTAGCAGCAAAGAAAAAGAACGGTAAGCTTTTCATCTGTGCTCAAAAGTAGATGAATTTCTGTTTCCAGGCATGTGATAGGATTTTTAAATGAAGTGAGAAATGTCAAGACCTCGTTCAATATCCATGGTAAAGGTTAAGCCCCCATATAGGAGACTACCACATCATCTTGTATTTGAATAGCCTCCTTTCCTTTCCAGATCACTTTTGTATCCGTTAGCCCTGTGGACCATCTCCCTCCACTGGGTGCTTGTATCAAGATTTTGCAGATGAGGAAGCAGAGGACCAGAGATGTAGAGATCTGGTCAGATAGGCTGCTGTTTAGCCTAGCTCTTGGAGGCACTAGCAGACCGTTCTCTGCCAGAAGTTGGGATGAAGTTTTATTTCCAAACCTAGTGTGTCTCAGAGTTTACTGAAATGATTGCCTTTTTAAGGAATCTGTTTATTTTTTATCTCCAACATTGATCATATTCTGTTTCCATTGTACTTACTTATTTCCAGGGCCCATAGCTCTTTGCATTCAATAGATTTCATTTTTCCTATTACAGTCCCTCCCCAGAATATCTTTGACATTGTACTTGTAAGCTTTGTGTGGGAAACCCCACCATTATGCACATTTTGTCCATTGGAAACCACAAAGTGACTGAGAGTATAGTTTTCTCTTCTTGTGTATTGTGTATTTTATACTGATTCAAATTTTGATGAATGAAGACATCATAATCTTATTTTTTTCTTTTTAACAGCAAGTGTTCATCTTCCACGCCTTGGACATGCCACGAAAGGTTTTAACTGGTACGGTACCGAGCGGCTTATTCGGAAACACCTGGCCACAAAAGGCATCCCAACCTACATGTATCCTTTCGTGATCTTACTAGTGTGTTCTCTCAGCTGAGAGAAAAGGTCTTGCGTTTTCCCGGTATCACTATTTAATCCAAGGCCAAGCCTTCTTCTGCCACGTTATGACTCTGCCCCTCACCAACGAGACAAAACTAAAGCACTTTGTAACTTTGTATGTATCCAAGGAGGTAAATACCTTCCTGGGTGTCAGCCGCTAGATCAAAAGGTCTATGAGGGGGGAATTCATTGAATACTTGCCATTTGATAATACTGAATCTTCTCATATCAGTGCTCTAGAGGTCCTTCAGGCCTGTAGACTAAGGCCTAGTTTTAAGAACTGCACTCTGATCACTAAAATAACAGTTAACCAAACAAACAAATGAGTGCACTGTTTTCACTTTTGAACCTATTCAGTGTATCCTTAGGGCACAGTGTGGAACTCTTTTTGACCATTAGAGTATCTTCTTCTGATGATCTGCTTGCTGTATCAGTTAGCATTGTTTGAGTCCGAAAATCTCTAGAAGCTGGCTTGACCCCCAAGTGTTATAATCATACAGAAACTCCATCTTTTTCCTTATTGAAAATTCACTCAGTGTTATTTTTCAAGACACTTAAGTCACTATAAAAACTTAGCAGAAAGGTCATGTTTTATATGCTTGTGTAACTCAGCCAATATCAAGAGTTGTAATAACCAGATCACAACGGCAGTAATAAGTACTAACAGTATTGGAAGAATTTATGATATGGTGAGAGGGGATTAAGGCATGCTACTTATAAAGTGATTGTTTTAATAATTATTAACTAGAGAATTCGTAGTTTTAATAAAGTTGATTTTAAAATGATAAAATGTATCTTCCTTGATGATCCTTCTCAGATACTACTTTCCTAGAAGCAAGGCTGCTGTTTTTCATTCCCAGCCCTCTTCTTCCTCAGGACAGCTGGTGCCTTAACAGGGAGCCAGCGTCAGATCCAGTGTTTAGCAAGCAGTTGGGAAGATCTTTGTCCAGAGCCACTGATTTGGAGTATTTCAAAAAGGAGTCCAGACCTCATGGATCCCTGAGATACTGTGTTCTCTGATTTCCCATTTTGTTCTCCAGGATGTTACTCTGACGTGGTACCTGTAATACAGGGACACACAACTTAATCTGGAAAGTTCCCTGGCCGTTTGTCAGGGCTCCAGTTTGCATAGCTATTTGCATAATAAATTCTCTGTCTCTGATCATTTCATTGCTTGCTTTCTCCTCAGTCTAGCTTTCCTCCCCTCCAGCAGACTACTTTCTTCACAGAGGGCTAGGCCATGTGGATTAAGGAGAAATGAAAAGCAATAGAACAGACTGGACAGGGAGAAGGAAGTACCTTCAGCCAATTTATGCTTCCAGAAGACAAGACTATAAGGGGCAGACATGTGAGAAGTGAGATTCCTGATGTAGACGAGTGGAGCCCCTCCGCCCTTCTCCACTGCTCAGTATGAAGATCAAGGAGACAAAACATTGGCCCCAGAGGCCTGTCAGTTGTGACTTCAGAGGCTCACCTTTCCACTTCCCACCAGGTCGGGTTCAGCGGAAGCAAAGAATTGCGGAAACGGCACAAATCTAGCACAGAATGGACCTCGGTAGCCGGGGGGGGCGGGGGTGGTGGTGTTGCTGAGAACCCTGGGGAAGGAGTCTTGCTGGAGGCAGTAGGTAAGCTGTGGCTTTTTACGTTCTCGTGCAGGAAATCTTGGTCTTGGCTGACTGTGCTCAGCAAGCCTGGCCTCTGCTTTTAGGACCTCCGTGCCCGAGTTCCACAGAGACCTATCCAGAAGCCTCAGCCCTGGGCCGTTGATTCAGGGAACCCCGGCTGGTAGGGCATCGGAGCCAGGACCATGACCTTCTAAGGAAGATGGTGCCTTTAGCACCTGGGTTGTGCTGTTCTGTCTGCCTCCCGGGCCCCTTCACCCTTCGACAGCTTCATGTCTGTGTTAAAGACCGATTAGACCCTAAATTCACGATTCTTTGATTTTTTTTTTCTTCTCCTAAAACCTTCATTTTTACTGCCTCTTAAGTTCTACTCTTACTGCTAGGCTTCAACACATAGGTTATTATAGTAACTTGAACCTCTTGACTGGCATCTTAAGTCTCTCCTATACCCAGACATAGAGCTGGAACTCTTTAAAGGGGAAATCGTGACCCCTTACAAAGCACAGGTAAGCTGTCGTGCCTTCCACAGCGGCCTCGGTGCAACCGGCAGACATTAGCACGTGTAGAGAAAACCCGATTCACAGAAGCTGTGTGCCCTCCTGACTCTCCTGAAGGGAGCGCCCGGGCCAGCTCTGAATGTTCCTGAACATCTGAGGGAGGCGTTTGGGCAGGGAACTCCCTGTCAAAGAGACCACAGCTGACCTTTTGGGGACACACATCCTGCGGGGAGAGGTGCTTCATGTCCACCCTGCACTCTGTCCCCCATGCTGCAGGCGCTGGGCCATGCACTTCTGTCTCACCAGGAGTTGGGCGCAACCACACGTAAGGTTAGAAACTCACACACTACGTTCTCCCTGAACTAGGGGCCCACCTGTGAGTGGTCGCCCCTGCTTTGTCCACCCCAGCAATTCAGCGTCCTCCCTGCCTCCCTGCATCTCCGCACACCCTTTCTACCCTTTATAATCCCTTCCCTCTTCCCCAGAGGCGCTCATTCTCTAGGAAAGAGAAAAGCTAGCTGCTCCGTTCATCCCAAGGGTTTTGTTCTCTTTCTTCCACATCTTAGGTGGTGTCTGTCCCGAGCAGATGGGCCCCGATGTGGGCTGACCATCCGGTGGAAGCTGGTGCGGGAGGTGAATTCACCCGAGGCGGAACAAAGGAGACTGAAGTTCACTGAATACACCACAAGGGGGCAGCTGGCAGGAGAGCGAAAGAGGCTGTGGGGGAAGGCTGTGAGGGGGCTGTTTCTTTGTGTTTTTTGTTTGTTTTAATAGTTTATTGTCAAGTTGGTTTCCATATAACACCCAGTGCTCATCCCCACAAGTGCCCTCCTCCATGCCCATCGCCCCCTTTCCCCTCCCCAACACCCCCATCAGCCCTCAGTTTGTTCTCAGCATTCAAGAGTCTCTCATGGTTTGCCTCCCTCCCTCTCCCCCACTATTTTCCCCCTTCTTCTCCCCCATGGTCCTCTGTTAAGTTCCTCCTAATCCTCCTGTATGTGAAAACATATGGTATCTGTTCTGTTGCTGACTTATTTCGCTCAGCATATATTACCCAAGGGATACAGGAGTGCTGATACATAGGGGCACATGTACCCCAATGTTCATAGCAGCATTCTCAACAATAGCCAAAACATGGAAAGAGCCTCGGTGTCCATCATCTGACGAATGGATCAAGAAGATGTGGTATATTTATACAATGGAATACTACATGGCAATGAGAAAGAATGAAATCTGGCCATCTGTAGCAACATGGATGGAGCTTAAGGGTGTTATGCAGAGGGGGGCTGTTTTTAAAGAGGGAATGCGAGGAGGTAAGGGGATGTGTGGAATTTTCCCTTTTTGAGTAACTGCCTGGTTGTAAGTAGTCCATTGCTCGGTTACAGCCCGTGGATATTTTGAGGTGGGTCAGCTGATGGGCGTGTCCATATTCAGCCAAGTGGCCGCTATTCTGCATTCCACTGCTCAGCTTTGATGCCATCTAGCCTGCTCCTCTGAGGACGCTAAGCTATTCTGCATTCCACTGCTCAGCTTTGATGCCATCTAGCCTGCTCCTCTGAGGACGCTAAGACAGGGCTATGAGGACAATACCAGATTTTATTCACTGATGAGCTTTTGTCAAATTTTGTACCTGCAACATAAGTATAAAAATCCTGCTTTTTGAGATACCAAGGATCTTAAGTCTACTGAATTTTTCCATATATACAACCTGATATTGTCTTGAATTTTCATAAGTTGTCCTTTACTTTTTTTAAATAAGCCTAGGACTTGTTTGATTTTTTGGCCATCAATCTAGAGTATATATTAAGTTGATTAACTTTCATAAAGTGTAACTTGAAACAGCTGTTTTATAGCCCCAGACCAACGCTAGGCCAGAGGGGTTTTCTTTTCTGTCTGCTAACTGCAGTATGAACGCTAGCACTGCTTCCCTTCCACCATAATATAACCTTCCCAGGACATCCTGCAGTTTCTCACTTGCGGTTTTGCTCATCATTCTGGTTCCTCTCCCTGGACTGCCTTACTCCTTTAATCCGCATCCCTTATCCACCTCTCCACTGTCCCCTATCATTTCTGGTTTTCTTTAAGAATCCAGAAAAAGGCATTTCCTATAGTGGTACAAAAATGCAATCTCTGTGTGTTTGAACTGCTGATAATTGTGTTTACAGCACTTTGTTGTACCTCATACTGTATTCATTGATCATTCGCCCTTGCCAAAATACTAAGGTCTTGAAGAAAGAGTATTTCGCATATCACACAAAGCGATTAGTAGGCACTTAAATACATTTGTTGAATTGAAATGGTATTGGGATAACTGGCTGGCAATTTGGGGAAAGTATCAGACTTGCCATGTATTATAAACTCCAGATGGCGTAAGTATTTAAATATAAAACTCGAGAAGACAGAGACTTGTCATTTTTTTGGGATCTGACTAGCAGCTGCCCTTTGAAGCTTCTCAAAACTTCTCACTGAAATATCCGTGGTATTAAGGTGAAGACTCACAACCACACTTTAAATAGACAACCAAGTAACCAAATGCCACACTATGAGAGGAAATGACACTAGTTATAAGGCAAAGTTGAACTGAGATTTCATTTTAGGAAGCAAAGATGGCTTAAACACCAAAGGCCTTCATCAACCAGAAAATAGGCAGCCATTCCCCTGCCCGAGTTCTACTCTGAAGGTGGCCCACGTCTGCTCCCAGCCTTTTGTTAACAAGAGTTCAGCCAGCCTCCAGCTCTGCTATCCACTGTCTCTTCTACTATTTTCAGTGTTATTCTACCAATTACTCCTTTGCTTTTATATTCATCTTCTTTTAAATTAAAAACTTTCTATTAACAAAAACCAAACCAAACAAAACTTTCTATTAACAAAAAACAAGATCAAGTCTCTCCCCTTTAAAAAGAACTCCATGGGGCGCCTAGGTGCTCAGTCGGTTAAGCCTCGGTTAAGCCTCGTCTTTGGCTCAGATCATGATCTCATGGTCAACGGGTTTGGGGAGGCTCTGCTGCCCTCCACCCCCCAATCCCGTGCTGACAGCTCAGAGCCTGGAGCCTGCTTCAGATTCTGTGTCTCTGGCCCTCCCCTGCTCATGCTCTGTCTCTGTCTCTCAAAAACAAATAAACGTTAAAAAATGAAATAACTCCATGGGGCACCCGAGTGACTCAGTTAAGCGACCTACTTTATTCAGCTCAGGTCATGATTTCACGATTTGTGGGTTCGAACCCCGCATCAGGTTCTGTGCTGACAGCTCAGTGCCTGGAACCTGTTTCGGATTCTCTCTCCCTCTCTGCCCTTCTCCCACCCATACTCTGTCTCTGTGTCTCAAAAATAAATAAAAAGAAAAACTTAAAAAGAACTCCATTCTTCATTCCCTCCCCTATCACAGACCTCAAGAGTTGTCCATAATCACTTGTCATTTCTTCACTCCCCCCTCTTTAACCCATATCATCCTGCCCTTCTGCACTGTTAGAATGCCAACGAACTCCAACTTACTAAATCCAGAGAACAATCTATTCTCACCTTGACCTGTTAGCCAACCTTAACACTACTGACTTCTTCCCACTTGAAAATCTTTTGAGTTGGCTTCTGTGACGAAATACTCTCCTATGACAAAATAATCTCCAGGAGTTATATTTTATCATCTTTGCACAGCTTTCCTACCACTCTTTTTTTAAACTAGTATATTATTTTCTAGGGCTGCCATAACAAAACCACAGTCTGAGTGGCTGTTCAACAGCAGAAATTAATTTTCTCTTAGTTTTGGAGGCCTCAAGTACAAAACCCAGTATCAGCAGATTCTGTGTCTCCTGAGGCCTCTCTCCTTGGTTTGCAGATGGCTGCCTCCTTGTCCTCGCATGGTCTTTCCTCTGTGTGCGCATCTTCCTGGTGTTTTCTGTATGTCCAAATTTCTTACAAGAACACCAGCCACATTGGATTAGGCCTTACTCTACAGGCCTTATTTTGACTTAATCACCTCTTTAAAGGCACACTATCTGCAAATACAGTCACAATCCAAGGAACTGGGGCTTAGGACTTCAGATACAAATTTTGGAGAACAATTCAACCAGTAACACCCAGCCATTAACTTGGGAGTTCATGAAGGCTTATTTCTAGGTCCTCCTCTGTTCTGAACTCTCAGGGTTATTCATCCATTTATAAATGTGTGAGTCTTCATAGCTAGCTCAGCAGTCTCCTCTGAACTCTAAGCTATTTGACAATGTCTTCTGAATATTTCAAAGGGATCATAAATTTATACACCCCAAATTGAGGTAACTCAGTCTTCTCCTGTTTTCCCAAATTAAGTATATCCATTTAGTTATGCAAGCCCACTGTGTAAGAGTTATCTTTCATACATTTCTCATCTCCCTTAAATTCAATCTATAATAAAAAATCTAGCAATTTAACTTACTAAGTATCTCTTGAATTCATCCATTTTTCTCCATCTCCATTATGTCTTAGTGTCGGCCGTCATTATGATCTCACCAGGACAGCTGCATGCCCTTCTAACTCTGTTCTCATATTGCCTCTCACGCCCTTCCAATCTGATTGCCAAACTGCAGCCAGAGTAGCCTTCTCAAAATAAAGTCAGATCCTGTCATCACTGAGCTTGAAACCTTCAATGGCTTCTCATTTTGCTAAAGTAAAAACCAAAATCTTTAGTATGACTAATTTTCTGCATCCACCGACTGCATATTCTAAACAACTTGGAGAGAGAACATTCTGGTTCCTGCCAAAATGTCAAATTAGCATGGGCTTTTTTCTCCAAAACCAACCATGGAGGAACTAAAAATGGAAGCATGGAATCTAAAAAAAAGTCTGAAAAATCCCAGGGTGGATGGAAAGTGTTTTGAACTGGTATCTAGGAACAGTGGGGGCTAGTGTGGCTCTGGGAGGCCGTTCAAAAAGAGCTGCTCCAATCATACCACCACGAACCTACCCTGACTTTCCCTGGATCCATTGTTGTCTGCCACCTCCCTACAGAAGTTCAAGACCAGAGCCCAGATATCCACAAGGGTAAAATCAGGGTAGGTCAAAACCCATTGGGGCCAATAGGTTGAGAATGAACAGCCTCAAACATCTACTCCTCTACCCTTTCCCTTCAAATCCCAGAGCTGGTAGATAACAGTCAATGGAGTTCCCCTCCCCCCAATGTTGGTTTTTTTCCATTTGAGTGTTCAAAGATGAAACTCAGATCAAGAAACTGCTAGATAAGAGTAACCAACCAAAAAAAAAAAAGCATGACAGTGGATTTGTGGTGCCTGACTCTCCCTGCCGTGGGACTCCTTCCCCTCCTCTGTTCTAAAGCTCACAGGGCTGAAGATCAGAATGTCTGGACTAGACTTGGACATCTATGCTTCTCCAGTGTACATTAACTCAGTAGTCAAATATTCCTAGGGTGATATAGCTTATAACAAGACCTGAGGATTAAATTGTCCCAATAGAAAACGTTAACATAAAATATTAGAACAGAAAAACTAATTTACAATATGTGAAAAAACTATATTGAAAGACTTAAGGACACTAACAGCAGTATGAAATTACAATGGAAATATTAGGCATGAAAAACAGATTAAAAAAATAACCTCAAAAGATGGGATAAAGAGTGGAATAGATCTTTCAGAAGAATGAAATTAGATTTAAAAATTAGAGGTGCCTGTGTGGCTCAGTCGGTTAGGCAACTGATTCTATTTCAACTCAGGTTAATCTCACAATTGTGAGACTGAGCCCCTGGCTTGATTTTCTCCCTCTTTCCTCTCCCACTTTCACTCTCTTCTCTCTGTCTCTCAAATAAACTTTTAAAAGAATTAAAAATTAAACAATTAGATTCAAGACCTCCTAAAAGGAAGTTGAAGAATAAAGAAATAGGAAAGATAAAACTATATGATATATACACATATGTATGTGTGTATGATAGATTTCTCATAATTAAATTGAACTATTTGGAATTGATACTGTTCAAAGAATAACAAAAAAGCAGTAAGAATGGACACCTTAGATAAGAACTCCCCACAGCTAAGTACATTATGGTATTTCAAAAGCCTTAAAATTTACATCAAAAAAAGTGGGATTTTGTTTTGTTTTGTTTTGTTTTAGAGAGTGTGGTGGGGAGGAGTAGAGGGAGAGAGAATCTTAAGCAGACTCCATGCTTAGTATGGACCCCAATGCCACAACCCTGATAACATGATCTGAGTTGAAATCAAGAGTCAGACCCTCAGTCAACTGAACCACCCAGGTGCCCCTAAAAATTATTTTAAAAACACTTGGTGCCTGAGCAGCTCAATCAGGTAAGCATCTGGTTCTTGATTCCAGCTCAGATTATGATCTCATGGTTTGTGAGGTCGGTCAAGCCCTGCATCAGACTCAATGCTGACAGGGTGGGGCCTGTTTGGGATTCTCCCTCTCTGCTCCACCCCTGCTGCTCTCTTGCGTGCTCTCTCTCAAATAAGTTTAAAAACATTTTTGGTAGAACTATTCAAATAAAAGGAATAAAACCAGCAGAGGCTGCTTTGGACAATGTACTACCTTGTTAAGATGTTTCCCTCATTCCACTTGAAAGACTTAATATGTCCAAGGATTTTTTTTATTATTCATATATATTTGAATGACTTGGGATAGATATGAAATCCATTTCAAATTTTTTTTTTAGTACTTTAAAAACAGTACCTCATTTTATTTTTGTATATGCTGTTGCAGATGAGAATTAGAGGGTATGGTGGGGATAAAACCAAAAAGTGGTCTCTATTTAGAGGGAAGATATAAGTACCAATTAAACAACTCTGCTCCAAAAAAACCCCCAAAAAAAACAAAACAAAACCAAAAAAACAAAAAACCTGACACAGATTGACATAAAAAAATAAACTAGTATAAGCAAATCAGTATGTAGTTAGTCAGTAAATGCAAATAGAGTAAAATTGCCAATTAAGAAACTAAGCTTCTCCGTGACAACATCTTTCTAGATATGTCTCCTGAGCCAAGGAAAATAAAAACAAAAATTAACTATTAGGATTTCATCAAAATAAAAACTTGCACAGCAAAGGAAACAACCAACAAAACTAAAAGATAATCTATTGAATGGGAGAAAATATTTGCAAATGACATATCCCATAAAGGATCAATATCTAAAGTATGTTAAAAACTGTGTACAACTCAACACCAAAAAAACAAATAATACAATTTAAAAGAAGGGCAGAAGACATGTACAGACATTTCTCCAAAGACCTACAGAAAAAACTTCGAATAAACTCAGTAAAGTTGCAGAATATAAAATCAATACGCAAAAATCATCTGTTTCTATACACTTATAAGGAACGATCAGAAAGAGATAAGAAAACCATTCCATTTAAAATTGCATTAAAAAATACCTAGAAGTTAAAAAAATACTAGCAGTAAATTTAACCAAAGACACCTGTACACTGAAAACTATAGGATAGTGATTAAGAAAACAAAAACAACCAAAAAGACACCTGAAGATGATACAAATAAATGGTCATTTTCTGTGTTCATGGATTGGAGGAATGAATCATTTACAATGTCCATAATAATCAAAGCAATCTACAGTTGATTCAATTCAATCACTATCAAAATTCCAATGGCATTTTTCACAGAAACAGAACAAACCATTTTAGTTACTTTTGGTTATAGTAACCAAAACAGTATGACATTGGCATAAAAACTGACATGTAGATCAAAGCAATTGATGAGAAAGCCCAGAAATAAACCCATACATATATAGCCAATTTACAACAAAGGAGCCAAGAATATACAATGACCACAAGACAGTCTCTTCAGTAAATGGCTTTGGGAAAACTGGACATTCACATACAAAAGGATGAAATCGGATCCCTGGTTGTCATACACTAAAATCAACTCAACTGGATTAAAGACTGAATGTGAGGCCTGAAAGCATAAAACTCGTAGAAGAAAACATGTTTGGTAGGCTCTTTGACATTAATCTGAGCAATGATATTTTGGATTTGACACCAAAAGTAAAGGCAACCAAAGCAAAAATAAGTAAGTGGAATTATAGCAAATTAAAAAGCTCCACATTATGGAAACCATCAACAAAATGAAAGAAAATCTACGGGGTTGGAGGGAAATTTTTGCAAATCACTTACCTTACAAGGGGTTAATATCTAAAAAGTATTAAAAGCTCATAAAATTCAATAGCAACAAAATCTGAACTTGATTTAAAAATACAGATTATCTGAATAGACATTTTTTCCAAAGATGACATACCAATGGCCATCAGGCACATTAAAAAGTGCTCAGCTCAGCATCAGTAACCTTCAGGGATCTTCAGAGAACTGCAAATCAAAGCCATGATGAGATATTGCATCACCTCTGTTGGAATGATTATCATTAAAAAAAAGAGCTAAGTATTGGTGAGGGTGGATGGAGAACAGGAGACTACTGGGCACTGTTAGTGGGAATGTACACTGGCACAGCCATTACGGAAAACAATATAGAATGTTCCTCAAAAAATTGAAAATAAAACACAAAATCCAGTAATCCCATTACTGGGTATATATCCAAAGGAAATAAAAACATGGTACCAAAAAGATATATACAGGGGTGCCTGGGTGGCTCAGTCAGCTAAGTGTCTGACTCTTGGTTTTGGTTCAGGTCATGATCTCACAGTTCATGAGATCAGACCCCACAGCAAGCTCAGTGCTGACAGCACGGAGCCTGCTTGGGATTCTCTTTCTCCTCTCTCTGCCCCTCCTCTGCTTGCATGCTTTCTCTCTCTCTCAAAATAAATAAATAAACTTTAAGAAAACTACAAAAAAAAATGGATCCCCATGGTCATTGCAGTATTAGACACAATAGGGAAGATTGGAAACAATCTAAATGTATAGCAATGGGTGAATGGCAATAGCAGACATGACATATACACAGTGGAATATTACTCAGCCATGAGAAAAAGGAAATTCTGCCATTTGCTAATAACATGGATGCACCTTGAGGACATTATGCTAAGTGAAATAAGTCAAACGGGAAGATTTAGCACTACATGGTATCATTTATATGTGGAATCCTAAGAGAAAAAAGTCAAACTCAGAAATAGAATAGGAAAGTGTTCCCCAGGTGGGAGAAATAAGGAGAATTGGGGTTACATACTTTCAACTATAAAATGAATAAAGTCTGAGGGATGCCTGGGTGGCTCAGTCGGTTAAGCATCCAACTTTTGACTTTGGCTCAGGTCATAATCTCATGGTTTGTGGGTTCGAGCCCCTCGCTGGGCTCTGCGTTGACAGTGCAGATCCTGTTTGGGATTCTGTCTCCGCCTCTCTGCCCCACCCCCATTGGCCCTCTTGCTCCAAAATAAATATAAAAACTTAAAAAAATAAATAAGGTCTGAGCATCTAATGTACAACGTAGTGACTATAACTGATAACACCATTGTATAATTGAAATTTGCTAAGAGAGAACTTAAATGTTATTACTACCCCCTAAAAGATAAATATGTGAGGTTCTGAATGTGTCAATTAACTAGATATGGGGAATCCTTTCATGATGTATACATATTACAAATCACCACAATGTACACCTTAAATATCTTATGATGTTATAAGTCAAACTGTATCTCCATAAGACTAGTTTTTTTAATTAAAAAGGATAAACTTAAATCACCTGAAATAGGATTAAGTTAGATCAGCTATCTCAGATGGGGATGGAGAGTTAAACAGAATATAAAATCTCTGCACAGAATATAAAATACAGCACTACAAAAATAAGTGGATTTAACAAAGAAAAAAAAAGTCCTTAACAAAAACAAAACCATAGATACAAGGTCAATGTAGTAGTTAAATTGTCATCAACTCTTGGGAGCACCTGGGTGGCTCAGTAGGTTGAGTGACTTGATTTTGTCTCAGCTCATGATCCCAAGGTTGTGGGATTGAGCCTCGTTCTGGGCTCTATGCTGAGCACGGAGCTTGCTTGCGATTTTCTTTCTGCCCCTCTCCCCTACTCTCTCTTGCTCTCTAAAATAAATTAAAATAATTGTCATCAACCCTTACCTTTCTCTGCATCCACATCTTGTCTCTGGCCTCATCACAGGGAGAGTATACATCAACACTCCTGGACTTTGGATGGCTACGTGACAGGCTTTGATCAATGTAATGTGGGTAAAAGTGACAGTCTGCAATTCTAAACTTCGGTCTTAGGGCCTAAGTTATTTATATTTGTTCTCTTTCCCTGTGCTGTCACCATGTGATATTCCATTGAGTAGCTGTATCCGATTAGCCTATACCTTCAAGCAACACATGTGAAGCAGAGCTAACCCCAACTGACCTGCAGAACTGTAGCAAGAGGCAGGTCTCCCTCATCCTAAAGCAGAAGACTTCTAGAAGAAATAAGCGCTTGTTGCTATGTCCCACTTAGAGCTTGCAGTTGCTTGTTATTCAGTAAAAACTTACTAATGCAGACAACAAGAAAGTGGTAATTTCATCACCATTTAGATACTTGGTATAACAAAAATGGAATTTCTGACCTTCCAGAAGTATAATATACTTTGCACAAGCTTTGGGTTGCCACCAAAGAATTGCACAATGTATTAGATGTGATATTACCTCCCTTATTATAATAAACTAATGTACGGAAAATATGTGCCAAGGAAATACTAAGATCAAAAAATTAGGATTGGCAAATGTTAATTTTAGTCAAAATATAATTCAAAACAACATGGATAAAATGTATAAGAGAAATATAACCATCATTAACTTTTTAACACTTATACTATATCTTGAATTGTGTGTTTGTGTGTGTGTTGTGTGTGTGTGTGTGTGTGTGTGATAAATTGAGGCAATTTTCTCTAACATATCTGAGGGGGAAATCATAAGATTACCTTCACAGATGCTGAAAAACTCTTTAACAAACTTCAATAATCATTATGATTTAGAAAAATATTCAAGTCGGAGTTGACAGACACAGACTAAGCATGATAAAATATGACAGCAGAGGGAAAGGATAGTACAGGAGGATCCTGGGTCCATCTCCCACAGATACGACAAAGCAACAAGTGTATGTAACACGCCTCATTCTAAAAACAACCTGTAGAATAGAAGAATAGACTTTCAATGCTAAAGAGATAAAGAGAAGGCCACACTGAGGATGGGAAGGACAGAGAGGTGGTTAGGAACCAAATCCCTAGAGCAACAACCCACAACTGGGAGGGATATCACAAGAGTGGAGGAGTGAGGGGATCAAGCCCCACACTGGGAACCCCCAGCCCTAGGGACCCTCATGGGGAAGACAAGCCACTATAATATCTGGATTTGAAAACTGGTGGAATTTAGCTGTGGGAGAGCCATAGGACTGTAGGAAACTGAGTCTCTACTCTAATACAACTGTATTGTATCACTCAGCATGAGACACAGCACATAAGCATCATTTCAAAAAGTGCCTGGAGGTATACATGAAGATTTATTGACTAATTTTAGGATGTGTGCCTGAGAGGCAGGGACCTGCATGAGCTTTCTCCGGGAACAGAAGTGCTGGTGGGCACCATTTTTCTTGCCCTCCTTCAGCCTAGTGGGTTGAAGACAAGTGAGAGGCAGTTCTAACACTCCATCTACCTTGTCCTCCCTTCAGACCACTACTCACCTAACCCACCTGCAAAAGCAAACAACTGTCTAAAGCAGCTCCCACCCCACCACATCCAATGGGCAGCCTCAGTCAGGAACAGCGTTCCCCTCAAAAGAACTGCTGCCTTGGGAGTGGAGCAAGTAACTTCACCCACTAGTGTGCTGGCAGTGGCTATAGCTGACTCCAGTGGGTCGGGAGCTACCCCCGCTGTCAGCATGCTGGCAGTGCCCATGGCCCAGCCACAACAGAAGATAGCATAGGCCTACACACAGGATGTCCCTGGAGCACCTGGTTTTGATAATCAGGGCATATTGTGCTACTGGGTATCATGCTATGTCTTCTACGTAAGGCCACCACTTTTAAGACTAGGAGACATAGCTTACCTACCAAAAATATAGTGAGGCACATAGAGAACTAGGTAAAATGAGACATAGAAATAAGTCCAAATGAAATAACAAGCCAAATCTCCAGAAAAAGACAGGGAATCTACATCTGATAAAGAGTTCAAAGTAATGGTCCATAAAGATACTCATCAGACTTAAAAAAAAGAATCGGTGAACTCAGAGAAAACCTCAACAAAGAGAAAATATAAAAAAGAATAAGTTAGAACCGAAGAATACAATAATGTAAATGGAAAATATACTCTGTGGAATCAGCAGATCAGAAGATGCAAAGGAATAGACCGGCAATCTGGAAGACAAGGTAGTGGAAAGCAACCAACCTGAACAACAAAAAGGAACAAACAAAAATTTTTATGAGAATAGGTTAAGGAACCACTTGATAACATCAAATATACTAACGTTCTCTTTACAAACATCCCAGAAGGAGAAGATAGAGAGAAAGGGACAGAATATTTACTTGAAGAAGTAATAACTAAACATTTCCTTAACCTACAGAGGGAAACAGACATCCAGGAAGCACAGAAATCCCCAAAGAAGATGAACCCAAGGATGTCCACACCAAGAAACATATTAAATAAAATGGCAAAAATTAAATATAAAGATAGAATCTTAAAAGCAGCAAGAGAAAAGCAGACAGTTATGTACAAAGTAAACTCCATTATGCTATTGGGTGATTTTTCAGCAGAAGTTATGCAGGCCAGAAGGCAGTAGTATAATACATTCCAAGTGCTCAAAGGAAAAAATCCTACAAACAAGAATACTTTGACCAGTGAGATTATTATTCAGAATTGGAGAAATAAAGAGTTTTCAAGACAATACAAAATTAAAGGAGTTCATCACTAAGCTGGCCTTACAAGAAATGTGAAAGGGACTTCTTCAAGTGAAAAAGATAAGTAGAACTTACTTACAACTAGAAGTAAGAAAATTATGAAAGGAAAAAATTTCACTGCTAAATGCAAACATACAGTACAAATAGTAGATCAATCACTTATAAAGCCAGTATGGAGATTAAAACACAAAAGTAGTAAAGTCAGTTATATCAACAAAAGCCATCCAGAGATACACAAAATAAAATTATAAAAAATATGGTATCATAAAACATGGAGGCAAGGAAGAAAAATGCAGTGTTTTTAGAATGTGTTTGAATCTAAGTGATCATGAACTTAATATAGACTGCTGTATACATAGGATGTTCTAGCCGAACTTCTTGGTAACCACAAATCAAAGACCTATAAGAGATATACAAAAAATAAAGGGAAAGGAATCCAAGCAGAACACTAAAGAAAGTCATAAAATTCCAATGGAAGAAAGCAAGTGAAGAAGAAAGGAGCAGAAAACCAAAACAAACAAACAAAAAAAACCCCCAAAAAAACCAATTAATAAAATGGCAATAAATGCACACCTACCAATAATTACTTTAAATGTAAATAAACAAATAAAAACAAAAATAAGACCCATATATCTATGTTTGCCTGTAAGAGACTGTCTTCAGACCAAAATACATATAAACACTAAAAGTGAAGGGATGAAAAGTGATATTCCATACAAATGGAAGTTAAAAAACTGGAGTAGCAATACTTACATCAGACGAAAGACACATTGAACAGACTGTAACAGGAGACAAAGAAGGGCATTGCATAATGATAAAGGGGTCAATCCAACAAGAGGATATAAGAATTGTCAATGGCTATTGACCCAATTCAGGAATACCTAAATATACAAGCAAATATTTACAGACATAAAGGGAGAAATTGACAGTAAGACAATAACAGTAGGAACTTTAACACCTCACTTACATCAATGGATAAATCATCCAGACAGAAAATCAGTCGGGAAACAGTGGCTTTGAATGACACATTAGACCAGATGGACTTAATAGATATCTATAGAACCATCCATTCAACAACTACAGAATACACATTCTTTTTGGGTGCACATGGAACAGATTCTCTAGGATAGATCACATGTTTGGCCACAAAACTAGTCTCAATAAATTTGAGACAGGCCATATCAAGCATCTTTCTGATGACAATGGTATGAAACTAGAAATCAATTACAAGAAAAAAAATTAGAAAAAACACAAACCCAAAAGCTAAAAAACAACCAATGGGTCAATTAAAAATGAAAGAAAAATAAAAAGATACCTAGAGAGAAATGAAAATGAAAATACAATGATTCAAAATCTTTGAGACATGGCAAAAACAGTTCTAAGAGGTTAAGTTTATAGTGATACAGGCCTACCTTAAGAAAAATGAAAAATCTTAAACAAATTAACTTTACAACTAAAGGAATTTTAAAAAGAATAGAGCCAAAGGAAGGAGGAGAAGGAGAAGACTAAACCCAAAGTTAATAGAAGAAAGGAAATAAAGATCAGAGTGAAAATAAATGAAATAAAGACTAAAAATAACAACTAACAGCTGGTTCTTTGAAAAGATAAAATTTATCAACCTTTAGCCAGTGCATCAAGAGAAACATAGTTCAAATAAAATAAATAAAAGAAGAGAAGTAACAACTGACACAAAAGATAAAAAGAATTATGAAATGACAATGCAACAAATCACAACAAACAACAGTTCAAGACCACGTGGTCTCACGTTGCTGTTAAGCAAACACTGAAAGAACAGTTAATACCACTTCTCTAAAACTATTCTTTATTTTTTTTTAATGTTTTATTTATTTCTAGGAGAGAGAGAGAGAGACAGCGTGAGCAGGGGAGGGTCAGAGAGAGAGGGAGTCACAGACTCTGAAACAGGCTCCAGGCTCTGAGCTGGCAGTCAGCACAGAGCCCGACGTGGGGCTCGAACCCACGAACCGCGAGATCATGACCCGAGCGAAAGTCGGATGCTTAATCGACTAAGCCACCCGGGCGCCCCTAAAACTATTCTTTAAAAATGGAAGATAAGGCAATGCTTCCAAATTTAATGGATTAAAGACCTAAACTGAGACCTGAAAACATAAAATTCCTAGGAGAGAACTTAGGCAGTAATTTCTTTGATATTGGATGTAGTAACATTTTTTCCTAGATATGTCTCCTAACTCAAGTGAAACAAAAGCAAAAATAAACTACTGGGACTACATCAAAATAAAGAGATTTTTCACAACAAAGGAGAAATAATCAACAAAACAGGCAACCTACTGAATGTGAGAAGATATTTGTCAATGATATCTAAAAGGGGTTAATATCCAAAATATATAAAGAACTTACATAACTCAATGCCCCCCCCCCCACAAACCCAACCAACCAAACAAACCAAAACAAACCCCAAAGAATTGGATTCAAAAATGGGCAGAGGACTTGAAACAACCTTTTTTCAAAGAAGACATACTGATAGCCAACAGAAACTTGAGAAGATGCTCAACATCTCTGATCACTGGGGAAATGAAAAATCAAAATCACAGTGAGTGATCACACCTGTCAGAATGGCTAGAACTGAAAAAATAAAAAATAAGTGTTGGAAAGGATATAGAGAAAAAGTAACCCTTGTGCACTATTGGTGGGACTGTAAATTGGTACATCTATTGAGGAGAACAGTATGGAGATTCCTTTAAAAATTAAATATAGAATTGCCATATTATTCAATAATTGAGGGAAGCATCTTGTAATGTATATAATTGTCAAATTACTATGTTGTACACCCAAAACTAATGTTATATATCAACTACATTTCAATTGTGTGTGTGTGTGTGTGTGTGTGTGTGTGTGTGAGACAGAGAGAGAGAGAGAGAATGTGTATATACATCCCTTATTCCTACAGTCAACGTTTTCACTAAATGAGAAAACACTAAAGCCAAGCCATTTCTACTCAGGTCAAGAACAAAATAAAAATACATATTACCTGCTCTACTATTTAATATTTCCTGGAGGTTTTAGCCAATGCAAGTGGAAAGAGAAAACAATTAGAGACAATAATTGGGAAAGATGATGTAAAACTATCTATGTTAGAGGCTAATATGACAGCATACCTAGAAAACCCTAGACTGTTGATGATAAAACAAACTCACACAACAACAACAAAGACCACAGATACATAGAGGTTTAAAAAAACATGCTACTAAAGATGAGTGAGTCAACCAGGAAATTAGAGAAGATATCAAAAAAATTCATGATAACAAACGAAAATACAATGGTCCAAAACCTTTGGGATGCAGCAAAAGTGGTCATAAGAGAGGAAGGTATATAGCAATTCAGACCTACATCAAGATCCAAGAAAAATCTCAAGGAAAAAACCTAACCTTACACCTAAAGGAGCTAGAAAAGACCAACAATGCCTAAAGCCAGCAGAAGAAGTGATATAATAAAGATCAGAGCAGAAATAAATGATAAAGAAACAAACAAAAACGGAAGTAGAACAATGAAACCAAGAGATGGTTCTTTGAAAAAGTAATAACATTGGTAAGTCCCTAGCCCGACTTATCAAAAAGAGAAAGGGCCCAAATAAATAAAATCATAAATGAGAGAGGAGAAATAATAACCAACACTACAGAAATACAAACAATTACAAGAGAATATCATGAAAAATTATAAGCCACCAAAATCAGATAATCTGGAGGAAATTGATCAATTCTTAGAAATGTATAATCAAAACTGAAACAGAAATAAATAGAAAACTGGGAACAGACCAATAACCAGCAAGAAATTGAATCAGTAATCAAAAACCTCCCAATGAACAAAAGTCAAAGGCTAGAAGGCTTCACAGGGGAATTCTACCAAACATTTATTTTTACTTATTTATTTAAAAAATTTTTTTAATGTTTTATTCATTTTTGAGAGAGAGACAGAGCGAGCATGAGCAGGGGAGGGATAAAGAGAGAGGGAGACACAGAATCCGAAGACAGGCTCCAGGCTCTGAGCTAGCTGTTAGCACAGAGCCCAATGAGGGGCTCAAACTCATAAACTGAGATTGTGACTGAGCTGAAGTAGGATGCTCAACAGACTGAGCCACCCAGGCGCCCCGCTACCAAAAAATTCCAAGGAGAAGGAGGAGAAGAAGAAGGAGAAGACGACGATGACGACAACCTTCCAAACTCAGGCTAGGGTACCCCTGATTCCAAAACCAGACAAAATTTTCACTAAAAAAGAAAGCTACAGGCCAATATCCCTGATGAACATGGATGCAAAAAACTCTCAAAAAAATACTAGCAAATCGAATCCATCAGTAGATTAAAAGAATCATTCACCATGATCAAGAGAGATTTATTCCTGGGCTGCAAGTGTGGTTTAATATTCATAAATCAATCGATGTGATATACTACATTCATAAAAGAAAGGATAAGAACCTTATGATTCTCTCAGTAGATGAATTCTCTATTTTCTCAATAGATGCAGAAAAAGCATTTGACAAAGTACAACATCCATTCATGATAAAAACCCTCAATAAAGTAAGGATGGAGGGATCATACCTCAACATGATTAAAGTCATATACAAAATCACACCACTAATATCATCCTCAATGGGCAAAAACAGAGCTTTTCCTCTATAGTCAGGAACAAGACAGAGATAACCACTCTCACCTCTGTTATTTAACATAGTACTGGAAGTCCTAGCCTCAACAATCAGACAACAAAAAGAAAGAAAAGTCTTCCAAATCAGCAAGGAAGAAGTCAAACTTTCACTCTTTGCAGATGACATAATACGCTATATAGAAAATCTGAAGACTCCACCAAAAAATTGCTAAAATTGATATACAAATTCAGTAAGTCGCAGGATACAAAATCAATGTATAGATATCTATTGTATTTCTATACACTAATAATGAAGCAGGAGAAAGAGAAATCAAGGAATTGACCCCATTTACCATTGCACCAAAAATAAGACACCTAGGAATAAACCTAACCAAAGAGGTAAAAGATTTGTACATTGAAAACTATAAAACACTTATGAAAGAAATCGAAGATGACACAAATAATGGAAAAACATTCCATGCTCCTGGTTTGGAAGAACAAATATTGGTAAAATGTCTATACTACCCAAAGCAATCTATACACTTAATGCAATCCCTATCAAAATACCAACATCATTTCTTTCACAGAGCTAGAACCCCCCCAAAATTCTCAAATTTGAATGGACCCACAAAGGACCCCAAATAGCTAAGCAATCTTGAAAAAGAAAAGCCAAGCTGGAGGCCTCACAATTCCAGACTTCAAGCTATATTACAAAGATGTAGTCATCAAGACAGTATGGTACTGGCACAAAAACAGACATGTCGATCAATGAAACAGAATAGAAAAGCCCACAAACGGATCCACAAGTATATGATCAACTCATCTGCCACAAAGCAGGAAAGAGTATCCAATGGAAAAAAGACGATCTCTAATAAATGGTGCTAGGATAACTGGACAGCAACATGCAAAAAAATGAAACCACTCTGGAGAAGCTACTCTAAACCACTTTCTTACATCACACACAAAAATAAATTGGAAATGGATGAAAGACTTATATGTGATACAGGAAACCATCAAAATCTTAGAGAAGAATACAGGCAGTGACCTCTTTGACATCAGCCATAGCAACTTCTTACTAGATATCTCCTGAGGTAAGGGAAACAAAAGCAAAAACGAACTATTGGAACTTCATCAAGATAAAAAGCTTCTCCACAGTGAAGGAAACAACCACCAAAATAAAAGACAACTGTGGAATGGGAGAATATATTTGCAAATGAAATATCAGATAAGGGGTTAGTATCCAAAATCTATAAAGGACTTATAAAACTCAACATTCAAATAACAAATGATCCAGTTAAACAACGGGCAGAAGACACGAATAGCCATTTTTCCAACGAAGACATCCAGATGGCTAATAGTTATACGAAAAGATTTTCGCCATCACTTATCATCAGGGAAATACAAATCAAAACTACAATGAGATATCACCTCACACTTGTCAGAATGGCTAAAATTAACAATAAAAGAAACAATAGGCATTGGTAAAGATGCCTAGAAAGGGGAACTCTCTTACACTGTTGGTAGGAATGCAAAGTGATACCACTCTGGATAACAGTATGGAGTTTCCTCAAAAAGTTAAAAATAGAACTACCCTATAATCCAGTAATTGCACCTTAGGTATTTACCCAAAGGATACAAAAATACTGATTCAAAGGGAAACATGCATTACATGTTTATAGCAGCATCATTAACAATAGCCAAATTATGCAAAGAGCCCAAATGTCCATCAACTGATGAATGGATAAAGAAGAGGTGGTATCTATGTACAATGGGATATTTCTCAGCCATAGAAAAGAATAAAATCTTGCCATGTGCAAGAATGTGGATGGAGCTAGAGAGTATTATGCTATGTGAAATATATCAGTCAGAAAAAGACAGATACCATATGATTTTACTCATATGTGGAATTTAAAAAACAAACCAGATGAATATGGGGGGGGGTGGAGAAAGAGAGGTAAGCCAGAAAACAGACTCTTAACTATAGGAAACAAACTGAGGGTTACTGGAGGGGAGGTATGGGTAAAGTTGGTTAAAAGGTACAAACTTCCAGTTGTAAGATAAGTCCTAGGGATGTTATGTACAGAATGGTGACTATAGTTAACAATATTTAATAATATAAATTTTATATTTTATATTTGAAGGTTGATAAGTCTTAAAAGTTCTCATCACAAGGCAGAGGGTGGCCCAAAGGGCAGCATAGAAAGACTCTGAACTCACCTCCTCCCATGGACACATGGAATGTATACCTACATATAAGTCAATTCTCCCTGAAGCAGAACTGAGGGCTAAACAAATTCCACACAACAAATGATAGAGGGACCCCACAGAGAAGGGTGGGAGAGACAGAGACATAGTAACAATGGGAATTCCACCCCTGATGCAGTGACCTGCTGTAGGGAGGGATATCATTAAGGGCTCACACACAGACTTACCCAGCCTGAGGTACAGTAAAAAAAAAAAAAAAAGTAGTGCCTTAAAGGGCAATTAGCCTATAAATGAAGAAAATCTACTTATCAACCCTAGAGTGTTGGTCAAACAAGCAGGGAGGTGCTGAAACTCTGAGACTGAAGGTACTTGCAAGCACCATTTAGTATGTTCCCTCTCTACCTTGATAGCACAGGTAAGAATAGGGTCTAGTAGCTCTAGCCAGCCTGATAGGGCTTCCCAAGCATGCCCCTGGCCCTTGGCCCATACCAGCTGAAGCCTGGCCTGGTATGCACAGGACTCCTTCCCCCATGCCTGCTCCACCTCTAGCCATCTTGCCAAGGCAGCCTTGGAATGGTTACTCTGCCCTCACCACCCTGGTGACCTAACTGGTCACCAGTTAGAAGAGGATATAACATATATAAATTTTTATGCATCCAACATAGGAGTACAAAAATATATAAACCAAATATTAGCAGACTTTTACAGGGAGAGATTGACAGTAATACAGTAAGAGGAGGGGACTTTAACACCCCACTTACGTCAATATATAGAGCCTCTGGACAGAAAAATCCAAGAAACATTGGCCTTAAATGGCACCCTAGACCAGATGGAATTAATATATATAGTGCATTTCACTCAGAAAATGCAGAATACACTTTCTTTTCAAGTGCAAATGGCTCATTCTCGAGGATAGATCAAATATTAGGACACAAAAGAAGTCTCAGTAAATTTAAGAAAACTAAAATGATATCAAGCAGGGTTTTTTCTTTTCTTTTTATTCTAGAGTTAGTGTGGTCATGGCTTTAGGAGTAGAATCCAATGGTTCCTCATTTACATATAACACTTGCTCATCTCAACAAGTGCCCTCCTTAATGCCCATCACCCATCCCCCCCCAACCCTGTTTGTTCTCTGCATTTAAGTCTCTTATGGTTTGCCTCCCGTTCTGTTTTTATCTTATTTTTCCTTCCCATCCCCTCTGATCATCTATTAGGTTTCTCACATTCCACATATGAGTGAAATCATGTGATATTTGTCTTTCTCTGACTTATTTCACTTAACATAATACCCTCCAGTTTCATCCACATTGTTGCAAATGGCAAGATTTCATTCTTTTTCATTTCTGAGTAGTGTTCCACCCCTACCCATCTTAATCCATTCATTGATGGACATTTAGGTTCTTTCCATAATTTGGCTATTGTTGATAGTGTTGCTATAAACATTGGGGTGCACATGCCTCTTTGAATCATCATTTTTGTATCCTTTGGATAAATTCCTAGTACTGCAATTGCTGGGTTGTAGGGTAGTTCTATTTTTAGTTAAAAAAATGTTTATTTTGAGAGGGGGTGTGTGGGAAGGGTAGAGAGATAGGGAGACAGAAGATCCAAACAGGCTCTGTGCTGACAGCAGAGAGCCTGGTAGAGGGCTCTAACTCACAAATTGTGAGATCATGACCTGAGCTGAAATTGGATGCTTAATTGACTGAGCCATCAAGGCTCCCCCTACTTTTAATTTTTTGAGGAAACTCCATACTGTTTTCTAGACTGGCTGCACCAGTTTGCATTCCCATCAATAGTGCAAGAGGGTTCCCATTTCTACATATTCTCACCAACATCTGTTTGTTCCTGAGTTGTTAATTTTAACTACTCTAATGGGTGTGAAGTGGTTTCTCATTATGGTTTTGATTTGTATTTCCATGATGATGAGCAATGTTGAGTATCTTTTCGTGAGTCTGCTTGCCAACTTGATGTCTTCTTTGGAGAAGTGTCTATTCATATCTTCTACCCACTTCTTCACTGGATTGATTATTTGTTTTTGGGGTGGTGAGTTTGGTAAGTTCTTTATAGATTTTGAATACCAATCCTTTATCCAATATGTCATTTGCAAATATATTCTCCCATTCTATCAGTTGCCTATTAGTTTTTTTTTTAATATTTATTTATTTCTAGGAGAGAGAGACAGCGTGAGCAGGGGAGGGTCAGAGAGAGAGGGAGATACAGACTCTGAAATAGGCTCCAGGCTCTGAGCTGGCAGTCAGCACAGAGCCCGACGAGGGGCTCGAACCCACGAACCACGAGATCATGACCTAAGCAAAAGTCGGACGCTTAACCGACTAAGCCACCTAGGCGCCCCTGTTTTTGTTGATTTTGAAGAGAGTTCTCTATGCTTCTTCAACTTGGATGCCTGTTTCCTTTCCCAGATTAGGAAGGCACTCAGCTATAATTTGTTCAAATAAATCTTCTGTCCTTTTCTCTCGCTCTTCTTCTTATGGAACTCCTATGATATGGATATGGTTTCATTTTATGGAATCACTTAGCTCTCTTGTTCTCCCCTCATGTTCTAGTAATGTCCTTTCTCTGTTTTTTTTTTTTCAGTTTTGTCATTTTCTATAATTTTATCTTCTATTTCACCTATTCTCTCTTCTGCTTCTTCCATTCTTGCTGTCACTATATCTACTTTATTTTGCATATCATTTATAGCATTTCTTAATTCATCATGACTAGTTCATAGGTCTGATCTTTGCAGCAATAGATTCTCTGCTTTCTTCTATGCTTTTTTCAAGCCCAGTTATTAGTCTTATGACTGTTATTCTAAATTATTGTTCTGATATATTGTTTATATCTGTTTTTAGCAATTCTCTGGCTGTCATTTCTTCCTGAATTTTCTTTTGGGGAGAACTCTTCTGTTTTGTCATTTTGGTTAAGTTTCTGTGTGTGTTTTAATAGCTTGTTGTGTGTTTTGCACCAGTGAGTACTACTATATTAAAGAGTACACTGTCCAGGACCTGGCACTTCAGGAAGATTTTGGTGTATGTTGCATGCACTCTGTTATTGTGTTTTGGCTGCTCCTCTCCAGAGCTCCTACTTGATTGCAGTGGTGTAGTGTTTGGATCTTCAACCTGGTGTGCTTTGATTTACCCTGGAAAAAAATTTTATTAACCCTGGAAAAAAAAAAGGGGAGGGGGAGTCTGATCCCATACAAAGAGAAAAATGAAAGGGGAGAAAAGAAGACCAAGGAGGGAATTAAAAGAAACTATAAGGTAAATCCAGAGAGAGAGAGAAAGGAAAATAAAGAAGATATAGAAAAGGTATAAAATGAATAGAGTAAAAATTAAACAAACAAAAAATTATACATATACATATACGTGTGTGTGCATGTATAAAATCCTGGTTCCCCTACTTCTTCACCATCTCAACTCCCTCCTCAAGCATGTTTTCCTACCACAATGCTATGAAACTAAAAATTACAAGAAAAAAATGAAAAAAAATCCAACTAGACACATGGAGGGTAAACAACATGCTACTAAACAGCCAATGAGTCAATGAAGAAATAAATGAAGCAACCAAATACCTGCAGAGTAATGAAAATAGAAACACAACAATTCAAAATTTAGGGGACCCAGCAAAGGCAGTTCTACAAAGGAAATTTATAATAATTGGCTTACCTCAAGAAATAAGAAAAATTGGGGCGCCTGGGTGGCTTAGTCGGTTAAGCGTCCGACTTTCGCTTGGGTCATGATCTCGCGGTTCGTGGGTTCGGGCCCCGCGTCAGGCTCTGTGCTGACTGCCAGCTCAGAGCCTGGAGCCTGTTTCTGAGTCTGTGTCTCCCTCTCTCTCTGACCCTCCCCTGCTCACGCTGTCTCTCTCTCTCCTAGAAATAAATAAAAATATTAAAAAAAAAAAGAAATAAGAAAAATCTCAATATAACTTCACATCTAAAAGAACTAGAAAAAGAAGAAATAAAGCCCAAGTTAGTAGAGGAAAAGACATAATAAATATCAGAGTGAAATAGAAACCAAGTAAAAAATAGAAAAGATCAATGAAATAAAAGCTGGTTCTTCAATTTAAAATTTTGTTTTTAACTTTAGAGAGAGAAAGAGTGGGGGAAAGGGCAGAAGGAGAAAGAGAGAGAGAGAGCGAGAGAGAGAGAGAGAGAGAGACAGACTCCCAAGCAGGCTCCATGCTGAGTGTAGGAGTCTGATGTGGGGTTCAATCCCAAGACCCTGGGATCATAACATGAGCCAAAATCAAGAGTCTAACACTCAACTGAGCCACCCAGGTGCCCTTAGTTGTTTGATTTTTTTTTTAAAGTTTCTTATTTAAATTCTAGTTAGTTACAATACAGTATACTATTAATTTCAGGTGTATAATATATTGATTCAACACTTCCATATAACACCTGATTTTTATCACAAGTGCACTCTTTTAAAAATAAAAAATAAATTAAAAATAACATCTGGTTCTTTTGTTTTGTGTTTTTTTGAGAGACAGAGAGAGAATGAGCGCAAGTGTGGGAGGGGCAGAGGAAGAGGGAGAGAGAAAATCTTAAGCAGTCTCCATGCCCAACACAGAGCCCAACACAGGGCTCAATCTCACGACCATGAGATCATGATCTGAGTTGAAATCAAGAGTCAGATGTTTAACAGACTGAGCCACCCAGGTACTCTAAAAGCTGGTTCCTTGAAAAGGAACAAAATCGATAAATGTCCAGCCAGACTCATCAAGAAAAAATGAGAGGGGCCAAATAAACGAAATCAAAAATGAAAGAGAAGTTAGAACTAACACCACAGAATACAAAGGATCATAACACACTGCTACAAATAATTATATGCCAACAAGTTGGAAAACCTAGAAGAACTGGATAACTTACTTGAAATGCACAGCCTTCCAAAACTGAATCATGAAGAAATAGAATATCTGAATAGATAGATTAGAAATAGTTAATGATTCACATCCATAAATCAGTGTGATATACTACATACAAAAAAAGATAAAAATCAAATGCTTATTTTAATAGATGAAGAAATAATATTTGACAAAATTCAAAATCCACTTGTATACCCATTTTGTTGAGAGTTTTTTCCATAAGTCATGCACCTCAACATAATAAAGACCGTATATGACAAATCCACAGCTAACATCATACTCAGTGGTGAAAAGCTGAAAGCTTTTTCTCTTAATATCAGGAACAAGACAGGGAAGCCCCCTCCTTACTTTTATTCAACACAGTACTTACTGGAAGTCTTAGCCACAACAATTAGGCAAGAAAAAGATAAAAACAAAAAACTATCCAAATTGGTATTAGAAAAGTGAAACAGTCACTATTTGCACATGATATGAGACTATATAGAGAAAACCTTAAAGGCTCCACTAAAAAACCTTTTAGAACCTAATAAATGAATTCAGCAAAGTTTCAGGATATGAAGTTAACATACAGAATTTGGTTGCATTTCCATATACTAATAATGAAAGTTAAACTAAGTTTAACTAATAAACTACGTTTTCTTAGTTATCAGAAAGAAAAGTTAAGAAAAAAGTCCATTTACAATTGTATGGAAAAGAGTAAAATATGTAGGAATAAATTTAACAAAGGGGGTTAAGGGCTTTTGCTTGGAAAATATGACGTTGATGAAAGAAACTGAAGTTGACAAAAATAAATGGAAAGTTATACCATAACCATGGATTGCAAGAATTAATATTGTTAAAATGTCTAATTTACTCAGTGCAATCAAAGATTTAATCCAATTCCTATCAAAATACTAATGTCATTTTTCACAGACACTGAACAAAGAATCCTAAAATTTCTGTGGAAACACAAAAAAAATCCCAAATAGCCAAATCAATCTTGAAAGACAAGAATGAAACTGGAGGTCTCACACTCTGATTTTAAACTACATACCTATCATAATGAAAACAGTACAGTACTGACATGGAAATAGACATATTGATCAATGAAATAGAAAAGAGGTCCCAGAAATAAAGCCATGCATATTGGTGTTTATGACAAAGGAGGCAAGGATATATGATAGGGAGAAGACAGTCTCTTTAATAAATGGTGTTTGGAAAACTGGACAGCTACACGCAAAAGAATGAACTGGGTGACGATCTTACACTATATACAAAAATAAATTCAAAATGGATTAAATACTTGAATTTAAGACATAAAACCATTCAACTCTTAGAAGAAAGCACAGGCAGTAAGCTCTTTGACATCAGTCTTAGCAGTATTTTTTGGACCAGTCTTCTCAGGCAAGGACAAAAAAGCTAAAACAAGCAGGATCACATTGAACTAAAAAGGTTTTGTAACCATCATCAAAACAAAAAGCACTTACTAAATGGGAGAAGATATTTGCAATTCATACATTTGATAAGGGGGTAGTATAAAGAACTTACACAACTTAATATAAAAAAAACAAATAATTCAATTAAAAATTGGGCAAAAGACTTGAATAGACATTTTTCCAAAGAAGACACACAGATGGTCAACAGACACATGGAAAGGTACTCAACATCACTATTCATCAGGGAAATGCAAATCAAATATTACCTCACACCTGTCATATTGGCTATTATCAAAAAGACAAAAAATGACAAGTATTGGCAAGGATATGGAGAAAAGACACTGTTGGTGCGAATGCAAACTGGTTCAGTCACTATGGAAAACAGTTTGGAAGTTCCTCCAAATATTACTAAGATAACTACTATAAGATCCAGCAATTCTACTTCTGGGCATTTATCTGAAGAATACAGAAATACTAATTCAAAGAGATATATGCACACCCTATGTTCACTGCAGCATTATTTTACAATAGCAAAGATGTGGGAGCAACCTAAGTGTTCATCAATAGATGAGTGGATAAAGAAGATGTGAGGTGTGTGTGTGTGTGTGTGTGTGTATAGGAGTGATGGAATATTACTTGCCCGTAAAAAAGAATGAAACATTGTCACTTGCAGTATCATGGATGAATCTAGTGGGTATTAAGTTAATAAGTGAAATAAATAAGACAGAAAAAGACAAATACCATATGACCTTACTTCTATGTGAAATCTAAAACAAAACAAACAAAGAACAGGAATGCCTGTCTGGCTCAGTCTGTAGAGCATGTGAATCCTGAACTTGGGGTTAAGTTTGAGCCTCATATTGGGTGTAGAGATTACTTAAAAATAGAATACATATATTTTTAAAAACAAAGAACAAAACAAAACAGGAAAAGACTCATATATACAGGAAACAGACTATTGGTTACCAAACTGTTTAGGGCATGTGAAATAGGTGAAGGGGATTAAGAAGTACAAACTTCCTGTTATACAATAAATATATCATGAAGATATAATGTACTGTGCACGGAATAGGGTCAATAATGTAGTAGGTTTTGTAGGGTGATAGATGTAGTGTAATAACTTTTGTCTGGTAACTAGACTAATTATGGGGATCATTTTGTAATGTATTAAAATAACAAATCACTATGATATACACCTGAAACTAATAGGATATGAATATCAATTATACTTCAATTTAAAATTTCTCTTCAAAAGAAAAGAATTAGAACCATGTTTGGTGATGGATGTTAACTAAACTTATTCTGGTAATCATTTTACAATATATACATATATGAAAACATGTTGTGCATCTAAAATGAATGCAATTTATGTCACTATATTTCAATTTAGAAAATAAAGAGAATATAAATGAATAAATATAATAATTGATTAAAACTCATTAAAAAAATAAGGAATCGGGGAGGGGCAAGATGGCGGAGAAGTAAGGAGCTCCGTATTTGCACTCGCGCCCATACCTCACATGGAAAAAATCTGAAGCCATTGGAAACCTTACAAAACCTGAGAGATTGGGAGAAAAAGGACGCAGAATCCACTGAGAACGCCTTCTAATGGCCACCTCAAGAAACAAGCCAGAGTACACAAGGTGGAGAGTCCCAAATATCACTACAAATAGGAAAATAAAGTAACCAAGGTCCCAACAAGAGAGACCAAGAGATACCATTCAAAAATCACTCTCTGAAAGGATAGGCCCTGGACAGTCAAAGAGTCTTCTTGGATACAGCAGCGCTCATAGGTGCAGAGAGCATAACAGGTCATTAAAACTAACAAAAGCAGGAAAGCTAACTAAAATGACGAAACGAAAGAGCTCTCCTCCAAAGAAACTCCAAGAAGAAATGACAGCTAATGAACTGCTCAAAACAGATATCAGCAGCATAACTGACAAGATTTTAGAATAATAATGGTAAAATTAATAGCTGGGCTTGAAAAAAGCATAGAGGACATCAAAGAAACTATTGCTACAGACAGAATGGAAAATAAAAATAGGCATGAAGAATTTAAAAATGTGATAAATGAGATACATAATAAATTAGAGGCCTCCAGTGCACGGATTGAAGAGGCAGAAAGGAGAAAAAGTGATTTAGAAGACACCATTATAGAAAAACAAGAAGCTGACAAAAAAAGAGACAAACTGATCCAGGAACAGGAAAGAAGAATTCGAGAGCTCAGCGATACGGTCAAACGCAACAATATCCGTATCATAGGAATCCCAGAAGAGGAAGAGAGAGGGAAAGGTGCTGAAGGAGTCCTGGAACAAATTATAGCAGAGAACTTCCCCGACCTGGGGAAGGAAGTAAATGTGGAAGTACAAGAGGCTCAGAGGACTCCCCTCAGACGTAACCTGAATCGATCTTCTGCACGACATATCATAGTGAAAATGGCCAAATACAAGGACAAAGAGAGAATTTTGAAAGCAGCTAGGGAGAAAAGGGCCCTAACATACAAAGGGAAACCTATCAGAGTGGTGACAGACCTATCTACTGAAACTTGGCAGGCTAGAAAGGAATGGCAGGAAATCTTCAATGTGATGAACAGTAAAAATATGCAGCCAAGAATCCTCTATCCAGCAAGCCTGTCATTCAAAATAGAAGGAGAGATAAAAACCTTTCCAAATAAACAGAAATTGAAAGAATTTGTCACCACGAAGCCAGCCCTACAAGAAATCCTGAGGGGGATGCTCTGAAGGAAAGGTTGCAAGGAACAAAGATACCAGAGACACCACCACAAACATGAACCCTACAAAAGATACAAAGACTCTAAACCCACATATTTCAATAATAACACTGAATGTAAATGGGCTGAATGCTCCAATCAAAAGACATAGGGTAGCAGAATGGATTAAAAAACAAAATCCATCAATATGCTGTCTACAAGAAACTCATTTTAGACGGGAAGATACCTTCAGATTAAAAGTAAGGGGATGGAGAAATATATATCATGCTACAGGAAATCAAAAGAAAGCCGGAGTAGCGATACTTATATCAGACAAACTGGACTTTAAATTAAAGACAATCACAAGAGATGAAGAAGGGCACTACATAATAATTACAGGGTCCATCCATCAGGAAGAACTAACAATCATAAATGTCTACGCACCGAATATGGGAGCACCTAAATATCTAAAACAATTAATCACAAACAGAAACAAGCTTATAGATAAGAATGTGCTAATAGCAGGGGACTTTAATACTCCGCTTACAGCAATGGATAGGTCAACCAGACAGAAAATCACTAAAGAAATAATGGACTTGAAAGACACATTGGACCAGATGGATCTGACGGATATATTTAGAACTTTACATCCTGAGGCCAGGGAATTTACTTTCTTCTCAAGTGCGCATGGCACATTCTCCAAGATAGATCACATACTGGGACATAAAGCAGCCCTCAATAAATATAAAAGAATAGAGATCATACCATGCACACTGTCAGATCACAATGCTTTGAAACTTGAAATCAATTACAGGAAGAAGTCTGGAAAACCGCCAAAAACATGGAGGTTAAAGAACACCCTTCTAAAGAATGAATGGGCCAATCAGGCAATTAGAGAGGAAATTAAAAAATATATGGAAACAAATGAAAATGAAAACACAACAATTCAAAATCTATGGGATGCGGCCAAGGCAGTCCTAAGAGGAAAGTACATTGCTCTCCAGGCCTATTTCAAGAGATTAGAAAAAGCACAAGTCCAAAATCTAACAGCTCACCTAAAGGAGCTAGAGGCAGAGCAACAAGAACGCCCTAAACCCAGTAGAAGAAGAGAAATAGTAAAAATTAGAGCAGAAATAAACAACATAGAGACCAAAGAAACAATTGAACAGATCAATGAAACCAAGAGTTGGTTTTTTGAAAAAGTAAACAAAATTGACAAACCTCTAGCCAGGCTTATCAAAAAGAAAAGAGAGAGCACCCAAATAGACAAAATTATGAATGAAAATGGACTTATTACAACCAACCCCTCAGAAATACAAGCAATTATCAGGGAATACTATGAAAAATTATATGCCAACAAATTGGACAACTTAGAAGAAATGGACAAATTCCTAAACACACACTCACTACCAAAATTCACACGGGAAGAAATAGAAAACCTGAACAGACCCATAACGAGTGAAGAAATCGAATCAGTGATCAAAAATCTCCCAACAAATAAGAGCCCTGGACCTGATGGTTTCCCTGGGGAATTCTACCAGACATTTAAAACAGAATTAATCCCAATTCTTCTCAAGCTATTCCAAAAAATAGAAGTCGAAGGAAAACTCCCGGACTCATTTTATGAAGCCAGCATCACTCTGATTCCCAAGCCAGACAGAGATCCAACAAAAAAAGAGAACTATAGGCCAATATCCTTGATGAATACGGATGCAAAAATTCTCAACAAGATCCTTGCAAATCGAATCCAGCAGCATATCAAAAGAATCATCCACCAAGATCAAGTGGGATTCATTCCTGGGTTACAGGGCTGGTTCAACATTCGCAAATCAATCAATGTGATCCATCATATCAATAAAAGAAAAGATAAAAACCATATGATCCTGTCAATAGATGCAGAAAAAGCATTTGACAAAATACAGCATCCCTTCTTAATAAAGACTCTCGAGAAAGTTGGGATAGAAGGAACCTACTTAAACATCATCAAAGCCATCTATGAGAAGCCTTCAGCTAACATCATCCTCAACGGGGAAAAACTGAGAGCTTTCCCCCTGAGATCAGGAACACGACAGGGATGTCCACTCTCACCACTGTTGTTTAACATAGTGCTGGAAGTCCTAGCATCAGCCATCAGACAACAAAAGGAAATCAAAGGCATCAGAATTGGCAAAGAGGAAGTCAAACTTTCACTCTTCGCAGATGACATGATACTCTACATAGAAAACCCGACAGACTCCACCAGAAGCCTACTAGAACTGATCCAAGAATTCAGCCAAGTTGCAGGGTACAAAATCAACGTACAGAAATCGGTTGCATTTTTATACACCAATAATGAAGCAACAGAAAGAGAAATCAAGAAACTGATCCCATTCACAATTGCACAAAAAACCATAAAATACCTCGGAATAAACCTAACCAAGGATACAAGAGATCTGTATGATGAAAACTATAGAAAACTTATGAAGGAAATTGAAGAAGACACAAAGAAATGGAAAAACATTCCATGCTCATGGATAGGAAGAATAAATATAGTTAAGATGTCATTACTACCTAAAGCACTCTACACATTCAATGCAATTCCAATCAAAATTGCACCAGCATACTTCTCAAAACTAGAACAAACTATCCAAAAATTTGTATGGAACCACAAAAGACCCCGAATAGCCAAAGTAATACTGAAAAATAAAACCAAAACGGGAGGTATCACCATCCCAGACTTCAGCCTCTACTACAAAGCTGTCATCCTCAAGACAGTATGGTATTGGCACAAAAACAGACACATAGACCAATGGAACAGAATTGAGAACTCAGAAGTGGACCCAAAAGTATACAGCCAACTGATCTTTGACAAAGCAGGAAAGAATATCCAATGGAAAAAAGACAGCCTTTTTAACAGATGGTGTTGGGAGAACTGGACAGCAACATGCAGAAGAATGAAACTAGATCATTTTCTCACACCATGCACAAAAATCAACTCAAAATGGATAAAGGACCTGAACGTGAGACAGGAAACTATCAACACCCTAGAGGAGAAAGCAGGAAACAACCTCCTTGACCTCCACCGCAGCAACTTCTTACTTGACACATCCCCAAAAGCAAGGGAATCAAGAGCAAAAATAAACTGTTGGGACCTCATCAAGATTAAAAGCTTCTGCACAGCCAAGGAAACAACCCAGAAAATTAATAGGCAACCAACGGAATGGGAAAAGATAGTTGCAAATGACATATCAGATAAAGGGTTAATATCCAGAATCTATAAGGAACTCACCAAACTACACGCCCGAAAAACAAACAACCCAGTGAAGAAATGGGCAGAAGATATGAACAGACACTTCTCCAAAGAGGACATCCAGATGGCCAACAGACACATGAAACGATGCTCAGCATCCCTCCTCATCAGGGAAATACAAATCAAAACCACACTGAGATACCACCTCACGCCAGTCAGAGTGGCTAAAATGAGCACATCAGAGAATACTAGATGCTGGCGAGGATGTGGAGAAACGGGCACCCTCCTCCACTGTTGGTGGGAATGTAAACTGGTACAGCCCCTCTGGAAAACAGTGTGGAGGTTCCTCAGGAAACTAACAATAGAACTCCCCTATGACCCAGCAATAGCACTGCTAGGAATTTACCCAAGGGATACAGAAATGCTGAGGCATAGGAGCACATGGACCCCGATGTTCATAGCAGCACTCTCCACAATAGCTAAACATGGAAAGAGACTAAGTGTCCATTAACGGACGAATGGATCAAGAAGATGTGGTTTATCTATACGATGGAATACTACATGGCAATGAGAAAGAATGAAATCTGGCCACGTGTAGCAACATGGATGGACCTTGAGGGTGTTATGCTGAGCGAAATAAGTCAGGCGAAGAAGGACAAATATCACATGTTTGCACGTATAGGAGGATTAGGAGGAAATTAACTGAGGACCATGGGGGAGAAGAAGGGGGGAAAGGGTGGGGGAAAGGGAGAGAAGCAAACCATGAGAGACTATTGAATGCTGAGAAACAAACTGAGGACTGATGGATATGGGGGGGAGGAGGGAGATGGGCATGGAGGAGGGCACTTGTGGGGATGAGAACTGGGATCTTTATGGAAACCAATTTGACAATAAACTATTTGTAAAATAAAAAAATAAAAAAAAAGGAACCTAAGGTTCATACTAGTGATAATAAACTAAGAAGCAAACTTCCAATAAAATGTAAAAGGAACAATAGAGATAAAAAAAATAACAATTTTTTAAGAAACATAGAAATTATTGAATCAAACAAAAGTCATCAGTGGATGCTAGAACAAGTTGTTGAAAGTTTGAAAAGGATAGTCACTAAGTATCTCCCCACAAATCACTAATTACAAGTCAGGAAATGATAACTTACAGTTATGGAATCTGGCAGACATGACCAGTCTCAGTCAGGGCTCAACCAGAAGAGTAGAGAAGGAGGTGAGTGTCTGAACCAAAGGGCTGAGTTCTCTCCACACCCAATCCTGGGAAAGTTTAAGGAAAGCAAGACAAGAGAGGCTTCTTCAATAGTACCTTGACTGGAGCCAGACAACAACCTGCCTCACTGACCCAACGGCCAGAGACTCATGTCTTCCACTGCTTGTGAACCTTCTGTTCACTTAAGGCAGATAAATACAAGCCAATTTAAGAAGACAAGAGACAGAACTGCACACCTATGAGGGACCAGCATTCAGAGAGAAGGAGGAATAAGCAAACGTTCAGAATAAATCCTTTACTAATTACAACAGCTAGAAGAGACAGACAACAGTTTGATCCCCAAAATAATTAGAACATCCCCCCAAATATTTCCTGGGACTAACAGTATATGGTTTGTTGAACTAAAGATTTACAAAAAATGTAGGGTAATAGGAAGGATGGCCTAGAAGAACAAGTCAAAGAAATATCTCCAAACTTAGACATATGGCATACATTCTAGTAAAATTCTTGAACTCCGGGAGCAAAGATAAATCTTATAAACTCCCAAAGAGAAAGATCAAGTTATTCTCAAAGGGTAAATAAGGAGACTTGTGTCAGACTTCTCACCTGTAACACTGGAAGCTAAGGGAAGGGGAATAGCATTAATACCATTGACCGTCAATTACAAGGACTATGACCTAAGAGTCTTAAACTCAGCCAAGATAATTATTTGCTTGTCAGAGTGAAAATGATATTTGCAAGTACTCATAGAAGGAAATGTTCTAAAGAACAAATGAATTAGAGATTTCATGGTAGAATATGATGAAGATAAAGCAGAAAGAAAAGGATATACAACAAATTTTGATCTCTTTCTCTTTCCCCCTCTTTAACAATCCTCATCATATGTGTATATTAAAATCTGAATGGAGTATGGTCATCTCTGGGAATATACTACTGGCAGTGACAGAGAGACAGGATACTCTTGTACATTTTTTATGGCAATATGAGGTATTGCAGCCTCTTGTGAATGCCATCTGACCATATTTGTTAAAATTTAAAGACACATAGCCTTCTACTGCAAGTTTCCAAACCTTAGAATCTAGTACATAGATATAAAAGCACAAATATGTAAGGCTATGTTTACACATATGTATGTATAACTGATGTCATCACTGAACACTATCATGACCATACTATTTGCGTACAGCTGACGTCTGTTCCATTTGAGCTAGTGAAACTTCTGGCTGTTGAATTCCATGTCATACTGATCACTCCTGGATATATACACACATAGTGCCAGAGATTAAAGTGATTGTTAGCAGTGCTAGCAGTAGACATCATCACTCTGATTTCCAGAAGTATATAGAATGAGAAGTAATATTTTTACTTTAAATTGCATCCTAACTACTAGTAAAACATAGCAACTTGAAATATATTGACTAATCATATGGACTTGCGCGATTTTCTCTTTGCTTTTTTTCCATTGATCTATTCTTATTTTAGCTTCCTATCTCTTTCTTTTTAGGTCAAATTTTTGGTAATTAATGTTCTCATGAAATTCATCTATTTCCTTTGTTGCTAGAAGTCAGGAAATTAATAACATAAATATATGGGGGGATATATATATATATATATATATATATATATATATATATATAATCTATATAGGTTTGTAGAACCAAAAAAAACCTACAGGTAATTTGAGTGTCCATTAACAGAGGATGAATGGCCCAATAAATGATATATCCATGTTGTAAAACATTTTGTAGCCACTTAAAGTTTTATACTATTTATAAAAACAAGATAAGTAGTTGTAGCAGGAACTGCTAGTAGCCAACTCATTATATTCATTCTTCCCTTCCTCCACTTCCTCTATATAATAGAGTACTATTATACTGGCATGTGTTTGAGAGTGAGTAAGAGGTGTGTGAGTGTCTGAGAGGGGGCAAATGTCCGAGAGGGCATATGAGAGTATAAAATGGATCCAGTTAAACAATTACACATTCTAGCTGCCTTGAGTTAGAAGTGGTCATGTCACTAGGTTCTAATTAATGATAATGTAGGTAGAAGTTGTTGGCTAGATTTTATGAGAAATAGCTCCAAAAATTGTGAGGTATCTTCTGCTTCTGCCAATTAATGGAATCCAGAATTATGCTCCCACCATAGACAATTAGAACACTGGAGAAAATGTTTTTTAGAAAAGTTTTTCAGACATTGGAAGCTCAGAACTGTGATCCCTGAGAGAAAAGAAATAATTAAGCATCCGACTCTTGATTTTGGCTGCGGTCATGACCTCACATTCATGGGTCTGAGCCCCATATCAGGCTCTGTGCTGACAGTCTGCAGCCTGCTTAGGATTCTGTCTCCCTGTCTCTCTACCCCTACTCACTCACATGCTCTCTCTCTCAAAAAGAAAATAAACATTAAAAACGATTTTTTAAAAAGAAGTGGCAGATTATATACAATATATATAACACAGAGAGGAAACCCAAGCAAAGCATGGAAAATTGCTATGTTAAAGAAAAGAGACCACAGTTCAAAGAATTGTGTTTTTTTTTTACATAGAACACCTGGGAGGAGGGAGATACACAAAGAAAGAGTTAAGGAATCAATAGCTAAATAAAAATTTGCCCATGGTAGGGTAAACTTCCATGAGCCTAGGGAAAAATGTATTCCAAATAAACAATAGTAGCTAGGAAATAGGAAAGAGTTTCTATAGATCACTCTGGGTCAGAGATCATTGTATCAAGGAGAAAGATGGAGAAACCTTACTGAGTATGCAGGGCATTCAGTAGAGATGTAAAAAAAAAAAAAAAAAAAAAAAAAAAGCCATGCTTTAGAAGGGGGGAGCAAGTTAGTCCTAGAGCAAAACTATTGTAAACTTGCCCAGAAAGAATGTTAAAACCAGCCCTAAAAGAACCAAATTGAACAGGGTTAATTTAACTATTGATGAGAACCAAGCACAATAATCTTTAAAAACAAAATTTAAAAAAATCAACAACCAACAATGTATAATTTACAATGCCCATCTTCTAATAAAAAGTATTATACATAGGGGAAGAAAATATGACCCATAACCAGGACAAAAATCAGAAAATAGTAACAAATTCAGAAATGAAAGAGATAATAGAACTAGCAGGCCAAGATGTTAAAAGAGATTATAAATATACTCACATGTTCAACAAATGTGAAGGAAACAAATATAATAAGGAAAGAAGTTGGAGACCTAAGTATGAATGGAACTCCTAGAGATGACAAATAAATGGCAGCAATGGAAATTTTACTGGATATGGTTAATAGCAGGTCAGAGACTGCAGAAGAAAATATCATTAAACTTGAAGACATAAAAATAGAATTTATTCAAAGCAAATCAAAGAGGAAAAATAAGACACCTCTCCCAAAAAACTCTCAGTGATTTGTGGAATGGTGAAGTTACAGTATACCAAAAGTGTTTTAGAAAGAGATATGAGAAAGACTGAGGCAGAAAAATATTTGAAGAAATAATGGCTTAACAGTTTCTTTTGGGAAAGCTATAAACATACAGAATGAAGAATCTCAATAAACTCTAAGACACACACACACACACCACCCTAAACAACCCCAAGGCATACCACAATTAAATTACTGAAAACTAACCAACTAGAAAAAGACACTACACGTTCATAGGGGCAACTAGAAAAAGACATTGTGTAGATAGGAAAAGAGGAGAATTTTTACAGACTTCTCATCAGAAATGCTCTAAGTTAAAAAACAATGGAACAGCAATTTCCAGCGCTGAAAGAATAAAACCCCTTTTCTATATAGAATTTTCTATCCAGTGAAGTTATCCTTCAAAAATAAAACTAGGGGAGGAGAGGCCAATATGGCGGAACAGCATGGAAGGTTTTTTTTGCATCTCTCTTCTCTGAAATGCAGCCAGATCAACACTAAGCAACTTTACACACCTAGAAAACTGATTTGAGGATTAACACAACAATATGCACAACCTGAACCACAGAACTCGGCAGGTACATAGAGCAGAGAGGTGAACTGGGGAAGAGAGAAGCCACAGAGGGCAGGAAGCTATTTTTGCTGGTGGAGAGAGGATGGAGATGGGGGGGATTGGAGTATGGGAAAAGCACCCCCCCCACCCCACCGCCGCCACTGCCCTAAAGCAGGTGGAGAAAGTGGAAAAGTGGAAACAGCTGCAGGGACTGAACTAAAAAGGGAGAAAGGAGAGGGTTTAAATTCTATTAAGACTCTATAAACAGGGGGAACACAGAGTCTGAAACTGCAGCTCCTTACCTGGCGGTGCTCTGGTGAGAAGGGTGAATCCCCAGGAGCAGACAGTGAGGTCTGAAGGGTCCATGGGCCATACAGGGAGAGGCGGTTCCCCTGCTGAGAGGACATTTGGTAGAGACTGTGTGGCTCCCCTACAGGCAAAGGTCCCAGCGGACCCCAGAGAGCAACCACATTCACTGGTGCTGGAACAAAGACACTAAGGGAGAAGCCTGGTGCCAGAAGTGTGCTGTGATTTTCTGTAAACCCTGAAACACCACTGCTACATGATCGTACACTTTTTCTGGTGTGGACTGGCACCTAGCTGCAGGCTCTGGAATCCATAGCAGCATGGTCTCGTGAATGGTCCTGGGGGCGGGCTGGCACCCTGTCATTGGTCAGTGAGACCCTCCTCCAGAAGGTCTGAGCAGGTCACAGCCACAGTTCCTCAGGAGTGAGGGGTTGGGAAACAGCCCCATTTGAGATAAAACTCAGGAGGAAGGTGTTCCCTGGCAGCCTGATGGCTTGGTTATGGAGAGTGTAGAAGTGAGGAATGGATGGCACCCAGAGACAAAGTGCTGCTTGATTGCTGGTCAGGGAGAACATGGAGCTCTGATACTAGAGACTAGGTTAGCTGCGTAATGTCATTTTCTACTCTCCCATGTATTTGCATACACACCTACACGTGCAACAGCAATCCACCCCAGTAAGCTGAGTAGTGCCATCTAGTGGAGAATGGAGCCATTACACTAAACCCTGCCAAACTGGGCCAACAGCGCTCTTGACAAACACTTCTCTCTGCCTGCTTAGTTTGCAGACTTCAAAGTGCTTCATAGTTTGACTTCTACGGGAAATCAGATGTAATTTCAATCATACCTCATTCTGTTTGCTGGTCCTTTTATTCATTTTTTTCTTTTCTTATTCTTGAACACAGAAAGAAAAAAATCTATTTTTATTTTCCATTTTTATTAAAAGAATTTTTCTACATTTTTTATTTTTTGTAAATTTTAAATTTTTTTGGTAAATTTAAAATTCTATTTTATGTTCATCATTTCATTTTATTGTACTTTATTGTATTCATTTTTTTCAAATTTTGAAATTTTCCTTTTTTCCTTTTTTCTTTTTCCTTCTTATCTTTCTCTATTTTCTCTAATTTATCAAGCTTCCTTCAACAACTAGACCAAAACTTGCTTAGGATCTAGCATCCTTTATTTGATTTCTTTGTGTTGCTTTTAATTTTTAATTTAAAATTTAACTTTATTCCTTTTCTTCCTCCGAAATGATGAAATAAAGGAATTCACCCCAAAAGAAAGAACAGGAAGAAATGACAGCCAGGGACTTAATCAGCACAGATACAACCAAGATGTCTGAACCAGAATTAGAATCATGATAATAAGAATACTTGATGAGGTCAAAAATAGATTAGAATCCTTTCTGTGGAGATAAAAGAAGTAAAACTAGTCAGGATAAAATTTTAAAAAAGGCTAAAACTGAGCTGCAATCTCGAATGGATACCCCGGGGACAAGGATGGATGAGGTAGAGCAGTGAATCAGCAATATAGAGGACAAACTCATGGAGAATAATGAAGCAAAAAAAAAGAGAGAGACTAAGGCAAAAGAGCACAAAATAAAAATTAGAGAACTCAGTGACTCATTAAAAAGGAATAACATCAGAATCATAGGGCTCCTAGAAGATGAAGAGAGAGAAAAGGGGGTAGAAGGGTTATGTGAACAAATCATAGCAGAAAACTTTCTAACCTGGGAAGATACAGACATCAAAATCCATGAAGCACAGAGGACTCCCCTAAGATTCAACAAAAACTGACCATCAACAAGGTATATCGTAGTCAAATTCACAAAATATTCAGGCAAGGAAAGATTCATGAAAGCAGCAAGGGAAAAAAATCCTTAACCTATAAGGGAAGACAGATCAGGTCTGCAGCAGACCTATCCACAGAAACTTGGTAGGCCAGAAAGGAGTGGCAGGATATATTCAATGTGCTGAATCAGAAAAACATGCAGCCAAGAACTCTTTATCCAGCAAGGTTGTCATTTAAAATGGGAGAGATAAAAAGTTTCCCAGACAGACAAAAACCAAAGGAATTTGTGACCACTAAACAAGCCCTGCAAGAAATTTTAAGGAGGACTCTCTGAGAGGAGAAAAGATGGGAAAAAAACCCAAAAGATCAGAAGCAACAAAGACTAGAAAGGACCAGAGAATGCTACCAGAAACTCCAACTCTACAGGGTGACATAATGGTAGTAAATTCATATCTTTCAGTACTCACTCTGAATGTCAATGGTCTAAAAACTCCAATCAAAAGACATACGGTAACAGAATGGATAAGAAGACAAGATCCAACTATATGCTGTTTACAGGAGACCCATTTTCGACCTAAAGCCACCTTCAGATTGAAAATAAGGGGGTGGAGAACCATCTATCATGCTAATGGTTACCAAAATAAAGCCGGAGTAGCCATACTTACATCAAACAATCAAGATTTTAAAATAAAGACTGTAATAAGAGTTGCAGAAGGGCATTATAAAATAATTAAGGGGTCTATCCACCAAGAAGACCTAACAATTATAAACATTTGTGCTACAAACGTGGGAGCACCCAAATATATAAATCAATTAATCACAAACATAAAGAAACTCATTGAGAATAATACCATAATAGTAGGGGACTTCAGTACCCTACTTATAGCAATGGACAGATCATCTAAGCAGAAAATCAAGAAGGAAACAATGGCTTTGAATGACACACTGAACTGGATGGACTTAACAGATATATTCAGAACGTTTAATCCTAAAGCATCAGAATACACATTCCTCGAGTGCACATGGAACGTTCTTCAGAATAGATCACATACTGGGACACGAATCAGCCCTCAACAAGTACAAAATGATTGAGATGATGCCATGCATATTTTCAGACCACAACACTATGAAACTTGAAATCAACCACAAGAAAAAACTTGGAAAGAAAACAAACACTTGGAAACTAAAGAACATTCTACTAAAGAATGAATGGGCTAACCAAGAAATTAAAGAGGAAATTAAAAAGTATGTGCAAGCCAATGAAAATGATAACACTACAGCCCAAAACTACAGTAAAGGCAATCTTAAGAGAGAAGTATATAGGAATCCAGGCCTTCCCAAAGAAGGAACAAAGGTCTCAGATACACAACCTAACCTTACACCTCAAAGAGCTGGAAAAAGAACAGCAAATAAAATCCCAAGCCAGCAGAAAACAGGAAATAATAAAGATTATAGCAGAAATCAATGCTATCGAAACCAAAGGAAAAAACAAACAAACAAAAAAAAAAAAACCAAAAAAACAGTAGAACAGATCAGTGAAACTAGGAGCTTTTTCTTTGAAAGAATTAACAAAATTGAAAAACCCCTAGCCAGTTTGATAAAAAAGATAAAGGAAAGGACATAAATAAATAAAAATCAAGAATGAAAGAGGAGAGATCACAACGAACACAGCAGAAATACAAATAATAATTAGAGAATATTATGAGCAATAATATGCAAATAAAATGGACAATCTGGAAGAAATGGACAAATTCTTAGAAACATATAAGCTATTGAAACTGAAAGAGAAAGAAATAGAAAATTTGAACAGACTCATAACCAATAAAGAAATCAACTTAGTAATCAAATTCTCCCAAAAAACAAGAGTTCAGGGCCAGACGGCTTTCCAGAGGAATTCTACCAAACATTTAAAGAGAAGTGAACACCTATTCACTTGAAGCTGTTCCAAAAAATAGAAACAGAAGGAAAACTTCCAAACTCTTTCTATAAAGCCAGCATTACCTTGATTCCAAAACCAGACAAAGATCGCACTAAAAAGGAGAACTACAGACCAATTTCCCTTATGAACATGGATGCAAAAATTCTCAATAAGATACTAGCCAACCAGATCCAACAATACATTAAAGGAATTATTCACCATGACCAAGTGGGATTTATGCCTGGGAGGCAGGGCTGGTTCAATATCTGCAAAACAATCAATGTGATACATCACATCAACAAAAGAAAGGACAAAAGCCACATGAGCCTCTCAATTGACACGGAGAAATCATTTGACAAAATACGGCATCCTTTCTTGATAAAAGCTCTCAAGAAAGTAGGGATGAAGTAGGGATAGAAGGATCATACCTCAAGATTATAAAAGCCATATATGATAGACCCACTGCTAATATCATTCTCAATGGGGAAAAACTGAGAGCTTTCCTCCTAACATCAGGAACATGATAGGGGTGTCCACTCTTCCCACTGTTATTCAACATAGTTTTGGAAGTCTTAGCCTCAGCAATCAGCCAATACAAAGGAATAAATGGCATCCAAATCAGCCAGGAGGAAGTCAAACTCAGGTTACATGACACTCTATATGAAAAACCCAAAAGATTCCATCAAAAAACTTCTAGAACTGATCCATGAATTCAACAAAGTTGCAGGATATAAAATCAATGCACAGAAATTGGTTGCATTCCTATACACCAGTAATGAAGCAACAGAAAGAGAAATAAAAAAGTCGATCCCATTTGCAATTGCACCAAAAACCATAAAATACGTAGGAATAAACATAACCAAAGAGGTGAAAAACCTATACCCTGAAAACTATAGAAAGATTATGAAAGAAATTTAAGAAGGCACAAAAAATGAAAAAATATTTCATGCTCCTGGATAGGAAGAACAAATATTGTTAAAATGTCAATGCTACCCAAAGCAATCTACATATTCAATGCAATCCCTATCAAAATAACACCGCATTCTTCACAGAGCTAGAACAAAAATCCTAAAATTCGTATGGAACCACAAAAGACCCCAAATAGTCAAAACAATCTTGAAAAAGAAAACCAAAGCTGGAGACATCATAATCCCGGACTTCATGTTGTATTACAAAGCTGTAATCATCAAGACAGTATGGCACTGGCACAAAAACAGACACTCAGATCAATGAAACAGAATAGAGAACCCAGAAACGGACCCACAAATGTATGGCCAACTAACCTTTGACAAGGCAGTAACGAATATCCAATGGAAAAAAGACAAGTCTCTTCAGCAAGTGGTGCTGGGAAAACTGGACAGCGACATGCAGTAAAATGAACCTGAACCACTTTCTTACACCATATACAAAAATAAACCCAAAATGGATGAAAGACCAAAATGTAAGGCAAGAAGCCATCAAAATCCTCAAGGAGAAAGCAGGCAAAAACCTCTTTGACCTTTGGTGTAGCAACTTCTTACTCAACACGTCTTCAGAGGCAAGAGAAAGAAAAGCAAAAATGAACTATTGAGACCTCATCAAAATAAAAAGCTTCTGCACAGCGAAGGAAACAATCAGCAAAACTAAAAGGCAACTGACAGGAAAAAAAATTTTTTTTAAAGTAAGAGGCAGTTTGTTGAGTAGTTCTGGAATAATGGACAGAGGAGTTGGTAATTTAGCAGTATTTAAGCTGTTGGAATAGAGGCCATTTGACCCCACAAGTAAGTAGATAGGCTATTCCAGAGAGATTCATGTATTTTAAGAGAAGTAGAGTCCAGCATGAAAGACCAGCTTTAGCACGCACAGAGACGGGCAGTTCTCAGTGAACCGGTGTGAGGGCCTCGTAGAGTCTGCACGGCCAGCTCCACTATCTCTCGAAGGACTCGTCGTCCTCGCTTCCTTCTTCGCATTCGACAGTCCGTGTCTCCAGGTTTATATTCGCAGTTTTCCCGTCCACTGCGATGCTGAGAACGGAACCGTCTTTTACACTCACACAGTCCTCTCCAAATATGTCCTGCAGCATGATCTCCAGCCTTTTGCTATAAATGTGCATTTCTAACTTTTTAGAAACCTTCTGTACTGCACCTTTCCTTATTTTCGGGTTTGACTAAGCTTCCAGTATCACGATCCTTACTGTATCCGCATACATGTCGTTGGAAGGGTTTGCTAACCATTCTAATACCACCATTCCTGTTTGGAAACAACATGTCAGATAAAGGGTTAGTATCCAAAAATTATAAAGAACTCATCAAACTCAACACCCAAAAACCAAATAATCCAGTGACTAAATGGGCAAAAGACCTGAATGGACACTTCTCCAAAGAAGACATTCACATGGTGAACACACATGAAAAAATGCTCAACATCATTTGTCACCCAGGGAAATACAAATCAAAACCACAATGAGATACCACCTCACAGCAGTCACAATGGCTAGCATTAACAACTCAGGTAATAACAGATGTTGGTGAGGATGCGGAGAAAGAGGACCTCTTTTGTGCTGCTGCTGCTGCTGCGAATGCAAACTGGTGCAGCCGCTCTGGAAAACAGTTTGAAGGTTCCTCAAGAAATTAAAGATAGAACTACCCTATGATTCAGCAATTGCACTACTAGGTATTTGTCCAAAGGGAACAGGTGTGCTATTTTGAAGAGGCAACCTGCACCCCAGTGTTTCTAGCACTGCTATTGACAATAGCCAAAGTATGGAAAGAGCCCAAATGTCCATCGATGGATGAATGGATAAAGGAGATGTGGTATATATATATATACAATGGAGTACTAATCAGCAATCAAAAAGAATGAAGTCTTACCATTTGCAACTACGTGGATGGAACTGGAGGGTATTATGCTAAGGGAAATTAGTCAGAGAAACACAAATATCATATGACTTCACTTATATGAGGAATTTAAGATACAGAACAGATGAACATAAGGGAAAGGACGCAAAAATAATATAAAAACAGGGATGGGAACAAAACATAAGAGACTCTTAAATATGGAGACCAAACAGAGGGTTGTGGGAGGGGGGATGGGCTAAATGGGTAAGAGGCATTAAGGAATCTACCTCTGAAATCATTGTTGCCCTATATGCTAACTAACTTGGATGTATGTTAAACAATAAATAAATTTTTAAAAAGTAAAAAAATTAAAAAAAAATAAAAATAACCCCTAAAAGCAAATTTTAAAAAATAAGACTAAATAAAACCTTTCTTTCCTAGATAAAAGCTGAGAAAATTCAGGAGCAGTAGACCTGTGCCACAAGAATGTTAAAGGAAGTTCTCCTGACAGAAGGAAAATGTTACTTGTAAACCTATATTTACACAAAGAAATGAAGAATGCTGGAAATAGTACATATATGGGTATGTAAAAAAGATTTTTTCCTTCATCTTTAGTGTCTTTAATAGGAAATTGATGATTAAAAGGAAAACAATATTGTGTGGCTCATGATATGCAAAAATAAAATATATGAAAGTAAATAATACAAAGGACAGGAGAGGAAAATAGTATACTACTTCAAGGGTTTTAAATTATATGTGCAGTGTTGTATAAATTAAAGGTAGACTGGCATAAGTAAAAGAAGTGTATTTTAACTTTTTTTTTATTTTAGAAACAGAGAGGGCATGAGCAGGGGAGAAGGGCAGAGGGGGAAAGAGAGAGTGAGAGAGAGAGAGAGAGGAAGAGAGAATATCTTAAGCAGGCTTCATGCTCAGTGTGTGGCTTAGCCTGACACAGGGCTTGATTCCACAACCCTGGGATCATGACTTGAGCCAAAATCAAGAGTTGGACGCGTAACCGACTGAGCCATTCAGGTACTCCCAAAGATGTGTATTTTAAACTATAGAGCAGCGCTGGCAAATGGAAGTATGTGAGCCACATATATGAAATTTTCTTTTGGCCACATTAAAGATGTAAATAAAGCCAAACAAACAAAATTAGCTTTAATGATTTACTTAATTTAAACTAATGTATTAAAAATATTATTATAATTTTAGGTAGATGCTAGAAATGAGCAGTGGAAGGAATACTCTGAGGAAACTTCATCCTTTGACCTCTAAGATTTCAGAGTCCCATCGGAAGCCTGGGGGCACAACATCCTGGACCTTGTGGCTTCCAAAGCCCTGGGACTAACAGACATCGAGAGCCGAGAGCCGTAGGTGTGGAGCATGCGCTCTCCTCTTCCGTTTCTGACCTCTAGTAACCTCTACACTCATTATAATGTATTCGTATTGTGGTTGTAGCCCCCCTGATGGGGAAAGGCTGCCATGACTGTTAGGGTGTAAACCAAAACCTCCCCCTCCCAACCCGTGGAAGCAGCCCCCAGTATTGACCACCCTGTCCATGATTCCATGATGCAAGACCCTACTCACACAAAAGGAAAAGACCCCCATAGACTAGGGAAGTTGCCACCTCTGCGCCTGCCTGCTCTCCCACATGGAGAATGTGCTGTTGTTTTAACAAAGCTGCTTTCTGCTTTCACTTTGGGCACCAATCGTTAATTCTTTACTGCGTCGTGCTAAGAACGGAGACACAACGCTTTTCGTACAATTTCAATATGCAATCAATACAAAGGATTATCAATGGGATAGTTTACATCCTTTTTTCATACTAAGACTTTGAAATCTGGGTATGTATTCTACTTTCAACACATCTTAATGCAAATGGTAAATCTCCATTGAAAACTCATGATCTGTATTTGGATGTAATAAAATTTACAGTTGAAAACTAGATTCCCATACCTACATTATTCGAAACATACTTAAAGTTTTCTAATGATGGAATCAGTTTTTTAAACTTAATTAAAATTAAATACATTGGACTTGCAGTGTCAGCCCCCAGAAAGATAAAAGGAAAAGATTCAGAGCTTGGAAATGGCCACTCATTCTTACAATAAAAAAAAAAAAAAAAAAAAAATCAGTAAGAATCAGTGACTTAACTGGAGTTGCAGGGCAAAGTGCCGCACTGAAATGTGAAGAGAGGCAAATACAGAGAATCACAGTTAAGTTCTACTTACCTGGAGCACAAGTCTCTGCAGCCCAAAACTGGTAGAAGCAATTAAACATAGAGGCCACTTTTAGACAACAGGCTTGAGCAGTGGAAATTTGAACAAGATAAAAGGGCCCACAGGGACGCCCTGGCTGAATACAGACACGCCCATCAGGCGACTCGCTTCAAAATATCCATAGGCCCTAACTGACCAATGGGCTACTTAAAACCAGGCACAGTTACCAATAAAGGGAAAATTCAATACATCCCCATTCCTCCCCACCTTCCCCCTTTATGTATGGCCCCCACCCACTGCTTCATTGTAGACAGTCTCTCCTCTGATATCCTGCCTGCCACTCCTTTCTGGTGTTTTCAATAAACTTCTATGTCCCTCAGGATTCACCTGAGGCACCACAGGCCACCAGCTTCCAATGGATGGCTGTCCCACACTTGGGGCCCCCCATCTGATTGGACAGACACATTTGGTGGCCTGTATGGGGAGACTTTGTGGGGCCCCCTCACATTTGGGGGGCCCTGCCTGAGGAGCCTTTGCCGGTCTGGGGCTCTCCCTAGATACTCCAGGAATTTCTCAGGACTTCCCCTTACGGGACCAACTCTAGCCCTCCTTGGGGAGCTGATGACCCCGTGCTGAAGCTACCCCTTGGAGAGGATCTGAAGCCCTAGAGAGAATTAGCCAGACCACCCTTGCCTGAAAGGGTGAGAGATTTCCCCTTTCACTCTTTGAAGAGATCCTTCCCTCTCTCTCCTTTCTCTTTTTGGCCCCTCGGCAGTCTAAGTGTATTTACCTCCCAGACAACTGAAGATCTCTGGCCAGGGCAGCTCCCTGGTGTGGTCTGAAGTTCTGAGAGTGAACAAATCAGACTGTTTGCCCCTGTGAGGACAAAAGACCCCTTTCCTCTGCTTTCTCACTCCATCCCTCAGTGTCTGTTCCCAACATTTGTAGAGCCGGCAGTGGAAACTAACCCAAGCAAATCTGCACACATTATGGACTTCACTGGGGCCCTTTTCTGAAGCTGGCTGACTCAGCTGCTTCGCTTCTTTTGGCTTCTGCCCCTTTCCCTTTGTTCTTGTGGATCCAGCTGCCATCTTGATCTATGGGCAAATACATTCCTATGCATCTGAGTGGTGACTCCTACCCCTCTTTTTTTCTGACCTGATCCAGCCAAACCGTGTCTGGTTTTCCCTGTTGCAGGGGACACCCCAAGAAATCAGTCACTTCATATAGGTCCGGACCTTTTTCAGGTCAGCGAGGTGCCTGACTGAAATTACAATCACTAGTCAAAGCTCCATTCCCTTTGGTGGGACACCTCTTTGGGAATCAGCAGCCAGTCTTTCCCAATATGGGACAACCCCCACTCTAATCCTTCAGACTCACCCTTGGGCTGTGTTCTCAAAAGCTGGAACAAATTTGACTCCGAGGCCTGAGGAAAAACATTTCATCTTGTTTCCTGGCCTCAGTGCAAACTCCCAGGTCAAGAGGCATGGCCCTTCAACAGAACTCTTTTGTTATAATACATTTTCCAGCTTGACCTCCTTTGCCAGAACCCCTCCAAATGATTAGAAGTCCCATATATGCAAGCCTTCCTGGTATTGTCCCCAAAACCTGACCTCCACAAAAAATTTAGATTGTGTCTTGTTTAGTTTAATGGCCCTAAATCAGGACCCTGACCTAAGGGCCTCTTGCAGAATGTGTTTGGCTACTAACCAGACTAATAACCCCCTCCCAACCTACTAGATGACTCTCTCACTGTTCCTCATCCTAATAGACACAGGTTATTCTTGCTCTATGTGGGGGCTACACCCTCATTTATTTCCCAGGTTAATGGCTATGATAAATGGAGCCAACTGTTTCTGGTTAGTCTACCTTAGGATGGGGACTTTAAGGAATATTCCCAAGCAGCTGCCAAAACTTCCTTTGTTTTGCAGAAGTTCCCAGACTTCTCTGGCCTGACCTGGACTGCCTATCTTTACTTGTTGGTGAAAAAACATGGTGTCTGCTCATCTGTCTAAACTGACCAGCTTTAGAACCAGGAATCCTCATTCTCTTCCCTCTGGGTTTTTATCTGTCTTCAGCCTTCCTGGTAGCACCTCACCTCTTCTGCCTCCACCTGCGCCTCCCTCTCTTCCTAGTTCTGCAATGGTCACAGGTAGGAACATAATTTGGTATTTAAACTAATTTAAGTTTGTTGGTTTAATTAAGATAGACATGTCTTTAAAATTATCAGCATTATGCAGCTCCTGGGTTCGTTAAGCATCTGATTTCAGATCAGGTCATGATCTCAAAGTTTGTTGGATCGAGCTGCAATTGGCTCTGTACTGACAGCACAGAGCCTGCTTGGGATACTCTCTCTCTGCCCCTCCCCCCACTTGCACTCTCTCTCTCAAAATAAATAAACATTACAAAAATAAAATTGTTAAAATTATCAGTATTAAATATGAAATGATTATTCTACCTAGGTTTACTGAAGGTCAAATGGTTTGTGTTACCTCTATTGCAATTTGTTAGAAAGAAAGATGACTAAAATGATGACTAATTTTGGGGCACCTGGGTGGCTCAGTCAGTAAAGTATCTGACTCTTGATTTTGGCTCAGGTCATGATCTCACAGTTCATGGGATTGAGCCCCTCGTTGCGCTCTGTGCTGGCAGTGCAGAGCCTGCTTGGGATTCTCTCTCTCCCTCTCTCTCTACCCCTCCCCCGTGCCCTCTCTTTCTCTTCCTTTCTCACAAAAGAAATAAATAAACTTAAAAAAACTTTCTAGGGTTTTAACAAATTTGCCCAATTTGTTTTGCAAATGAAGTCTCTTGGACTAATTAGGCTTGTTTATTTGGTATGTAATGTTCATCACTTTATAAAGGTCATCACTTCATATTCTGATTATTGAAGTGTTGTGTGTCACAGAATTAACTGAATTTCCTTGTCAATTGCATCACAGTGAGCTTTTATATCAGATCTTTAACAATGTCCATTTCTCAGGTTTTTTTTTTTTTTTTGTCATTTATAATTGTTTTGATGTTCTTGAGAAACACGCTTAATCTTCAAGGAGATTCATAAGAAGGATTTTTTTTCACAATTTTTTTTAACAAATACAGGTATTTGGTATGCTTAAGATCATATTTCATGAAAATTTCTAGAACTAAATTTCTAGAACTAAAAAGCTGCATTCAAACAAAATAAGAATTAGTAACATGGGACTAAATGAATTGAAGAAGATGATTATCATTTTGTGACTCCTGTTTGAAACGTTACTGGTTCTCTAATGTTTGCTCTTCCAAATTAAGGAAAGTTGCTCTAAGATATCTAGGACTTCGAGAAATGTGATAAAGTTCAATTTGTAACAAATTGAAGTATTTAACTTTTCTCTCTAACCTGAACCCTCTGAAATTAAAAAAAAAAATTCAGTAAATATTCTCAGTAAGTATAATCATTTGCATAAGTTCAACAAGAATCTTTTCTCCTTCAAACAATCCTAAAATTTGTATGGAACCACAAAAGACCCCAAATAGCCAAAGTAATGTTGAAAAAGAAAATGAAAGTGGGAGACATCACAACCCCAGGCTTTAGCCTCTACTACAAAGCTGTCATCATCAAGACAGTATGGTATTGGCACAAAAACAGACACATAGACCAATGGAATAGAATCGAAAACCCAGAAATGAATCCATAAATTGTATGGCCAACTAATCTTTGAGAAAGCAGAAGAGGCTATCCAATGGAAAAAAGACAGTCTAGCAAGTGATGCTGGGAGAATTGGACAGCAACATGAAAAAGAATGAAACTAGACCACTTTCTTACACCATACACAAACATAAACTCAAAATGGATGGAAGACCTCAATGTGAGACAGGAAGCCATCAAAACTCTAGAGGAGAAAATAGGCAACAACCTCTATGACCTTAGCCACAGCAATTTCTTGCTTGACACATCTCCAAAGGCAAGGGAAATAAAAGCAGAAATAAACTATTGGGACCTCATCAAAGTAAAAAGTTTCTGCACTGCAAAGGAAACGGTCAACAAAACAAAAAGACAATTGATGGAATGGGAAAAGATATTTGCAAATGACATATCAGTTAAAGGGCTAGTATCCAAAAATCGATAAGAAGCTTACCAAACTCAACACCCCCCAAAAACAAATAATTCAGTGAAGAAATGGGCAAAAGACATGAATAGACACTTTTCCAAAGAAGACATCGAGATGGTCAACAGACACATGAAAAGATGCTCAACATCACTTATCATCAGGGAAATACAAATCCAAACCACACTGAGATACCACCTCACACCAGTCAGAGTGGCTAAAATTAACAACTCAACAACTCAGATGCAGGAGAGGATGTGGAGAAATGGGAACCCTCTTGCACTGTTGGTGGGAATGCAAACTGGTGCAGCCCCTCTGGAAACAGTGTAGAGGTTATTCAAAAAATTAAAAATAGAACTACCCTATGACCCAGAAATAGCACTACTAGGAATTTAATCAAAGGATACAAGAGTGCTGATTCATAGGGGCACATGTACCCCAATGTTGATAGCAGCGCTTTCAACAATAGCCAAATTATGAAAAGAGCCTAAATGTCCATCAACTGATGAATGGATAAAGAAGATGTGGTATGTATGTATGTGTATATACACATACATACATACATACAACGGAATATTTCTTGGCAATAAGAGAAAAAATGAAATCCTGCCATTTGCAACAATGTGGATGGAACTGGAGGGTATTATGCTAAGTGAAATAAGTCAATCAGAGAAAGACAGATATCATATGTTTTCACTCATATGTGGAACTTGAGAAACTTAACAGAAGACCATGGGGGAAAGGAAGGGGAAAAATAGTTATAAACAGAGAGGGAGAGAGGCAAACTATAAGAGACTCTTAAATACTGAGAACAAACTGAGGGTTGATGAGGGGTGGTGGGGAAGAGGGGGAAATGGATGATGGGCATTGAGGAGGGAACTTTTTGGGATGAGCACTTGGTGTTGTATGTAAGTGATGAATCATGGCAATCCACCCCAAAAACCAAGAGACACTCTATACACTGTATGTTAGCCAACTTGACAATAAATTATATTTAAAAAGGAAAAAGAAAAAAAAAAGAATCTGTTTTCCTTATACCCAAACACCATTGGAAACGTTAGTTATTTTACCAAGGGTTTGGCTGGAGAGACATACAGAGACTCAGATGTGACCAGACAGCTTTAAGGAATTGAGGTTGAGGAAAATTGGGAAAGATGGCAGAGCAGCATGGACACTCTCAGCTTTTTTCACCCCTGAAACACAGCTAGATCAGCACTAACCCATTTTGCACACCTAGGAAATTGATCTGAAGATTAAAACACACTCTGAAGAATTTGAGCCATAGAACTCCACAGGTACATGGTGCAGAGAGGTACAGAGAGGTGAACTGGGGGAGGGAAAAGATGCAGAGGGTAGGGAACTATTTTTGCAGAGAGAGGACAGAGAAAGAGCAAGGGGGGAGAGTGTGGCAAATAGGGTTCATGAAAGAAAAGCACTCCCCAGAAAGTAGCTGAAGAGAGAGAAAAAGAATGAAAATACTTGCAGGGGACTGAACAAGAAATCTGTTCCCTAAAACCATTGATGGGGAGAAAGGAGAAGGTTTCAATACCATTAAGATTCTATAAACAATGGAGCAGAGTCTGAAATTCTGGAGCTCAGTGCCTGGTGGTGCTCTGGTGAGGAAATAGGCTGAGTCCCCAGGAGCAGGAAGCAGGACTAAGGGGTCCATGTGCCACATAGGGAGAAGTGGTTCCCCTGATTGGACAGCATTTGGTGAAGGTCATACAGCCTCCTCACAGGCAAAAGTCCCAGCAGACCCCAGAGAGCAGCCACATTTGTTGGTATTGGGACAAAGTTGCCAGAGTGTGGTAAACCCTGGAGCTGGCTGTGATTTGTGATTTGCCACAATCTTTGAAACTCTGCCACTGTGCAATCACATGAACATTTTCTGGGGCAAGTCAGCACCCAACCATTGCTCAGTGAGACCCTTCCCCAGAGAGTTGGTGCAGGTCCAAAGCAGCGGTCTCTGAAGTTAGGGATTTTGAAACCCTATCTGAGATAAAACTCTAAACGGAGGTGTCACCTGGCAGGTGGACAGCTTGGTCATGGACAGGGTAGAGGTGGGAAGATGAAGGAGGCCTGAGACAAAGGAGGGATGCTTGGTCATGGTTTGATGAGAGTGCAAAGTTCCTGTGCCAAGGACTGGAGAGATGGGTGAAGCCATTTCCACCTCTCCTGCACACATACATGTAGACACACATGCAAGTGGGCTACACTGATCCACCCCAGTAAGCTAAGCAGAGCCACCTAGTGGAAAACTGTGCCATTACACTAAGCCCCGCCAAACTGCTCCCTCCAAATACATCCCCTAGAAGACGAGCACAAGTCTTTACACCTGCTTAGTGTACAGACTATAGAGGGCTTCATATTTGAGTTCTATGGGAAACTGGATGTAACCTCATTCAAGTTTCATTTTGTTTGCTGGTTCATCTATTTGTTTTTTGTCTGCTTGTTTGTTTGCTTCTGTCTTTGTTTAAATTGATATTTTTCCTTTTTTTCCCTTTTCCTTGGACACAGAAAAAAGTAATTTTTTAAGTTAAAATGTTTAAATAATATTTTTTGTTAAAAATGTTTTATTCTACTTCATTTTATTTCATTTAGGTCAATTTTATTATATAATTTTTTTTCTTTTCTTTTTTTTTTAAAATTTATTTATTTATTTATTTATTTATTTATTTATTTATTTATTTTTACAAATAGTTTATTGTCAAATTAGTTTCTACATAACACTCAGTGCTCATCCCCAAAGTGCCCTCCTTCATGCCCATCCCCCCCTCCCCCCCACATCCATCAGTCCTCAGTTTTTGTCAGCATTCAAGAGTCTCTCATGGTTTGCCTCTCTCCCTTTCCCCCACCATTTCCGCCCTTCTCCCCCTTGGTCCTCCG